>NC_034601.1:55462134-55481417 GCF_900095145.1 Mus pahari | reverse complement strand
ACACACACACACACACACACACACACACACACACACACACACACACAATAGCTCTGTGCTTGCTGTCAAGCCCACTGATTCCTATTAGCCACTTCTTACACTAGCAAGGACATGTTCTTCACAAAGGGCTGCTGTATCTTCAGCAATTCTGACGTTTTCAACGTACTGTATCTTTCTTTTCTCCAGGGGACAGAACTTCCTACAGGCTAAGGGAAGATCAAACTTACTGCTACCACATGGAATGGATGGGCCATCTTCATCTCCCAGCTTATTGCTCTAATACCCCTAGACCACGTGTCCCTTCAAGGGTATCTTCTCTTCATTCCTAACCCCAAGGAACCATGCTAGGTGTCAGATAAGCTCTTATTTCAACGGGAACACCCACTGAAATTCTTCCCTCAAGCGTCTGGATTATATCCAAAGGCAGGAGTGAGTACAGCTCAGCATTTACTGAGACATCTGGGAAGTGTTATCACAGATCACAGGGAAAGCCGAAAGGGGGCAGTGTTGCCTAGTCTCACACTCCAGACTAAGCCTATAAAGGAAGGTAGCCCCAAACACTTTGCTGAAAGTTCAGGTAAATTTCAAAATCTAAATGAAATGTTAAGATAACCTGTAACATCTGGCTTTTCCACCCATACCTCAGTCCTGGAATAATGACATGGAGGCTTAAATTTATTTAAAAATGTCTAGGCCATAAACTTGGACTTATTATCCAACTAGCTCATAACTTACCTAAGTTGTTTGTTCTATTTCCATGTCTGTCACATGGAAATAGTTTCATGCATTCCACTTCCTTAGTGTCCCGGTCAAATTTCCCATCTCTGACTTCCTCCCAGAATTCTAATCTCTCTGCTGATGTCCACCTTCTAATCCTTCCTCAGTTTACTGGCCAACAGCTTTTTATTGACAGGTGATGCTTACACACACTAAACAAGAGATTATCTCTACCAGAAGCAGGGTTTTGTTTTTTTTTTTTTCATAAATGTCTTCTACATTCTGACTATTTTATATATTGCCTTATTTAATTTCCTGTGTCCCAGATAAGCCAGGGAAGTTCCATAAATTCAGTGGAATTTAGACAGCATTGAGGCATAGCCTCACAATTCCATGACTGTGGAATGAGTCATGTGTATTAAGAGCTCATTGTTTCCTCCGGCTGAGGCCTCCTTGTTTGTTTACAAATTTGCATAAGAAATCTATCACTTTCATACAAAATCTTTCAGGGAATTGGCACAAAGGGATTAAGTTATTGTTACTGTAAATGTTGAAGAGTTTCCTGTACCCCTAGAGTCACCACATATCACCTGGGAAAGCCGAGCCTCTCTTCAGCTTACCAGTCACTTAAGAACAGATTCAAATGGAAGTTGAAGATAATTTTGTTACCGCTTAAAAAGGTGGGTAATCTCTAATCCTTAGTAGCTTCCCAGAAGAGGTAAATGGAGAGAAAGGAACATGTGAGGTTCTCAGACACGTGGCAGAGGACGGGATAGAAAGCATTCAGGGATAGAAAGGAAAGACCCAAAGTACCAGAAAAGGCATACTTAGGTTCTGGAAGCATCTGAAAGGAAAATAAAGAGAAGAAAGATAACATTCTGTCTTTCTGAATCAGGATTCAGAAAGGAGGCTGGCTCAACAGAACCTCCTGCAGCTCTGTAGCAACTGTGTAGAGAGCAGGCATCCTGGGAAGATAAAGACATTAGCTTATTAAGGGATAGTTATTTCTCCTACCACTCTGGCATGGCTGATGGTAAGGCTGCTTTCCTGAGGAGGTGTCCCTTATACAAGTAGTTGACCTGCCCAACTGAAATAGTAGGAGGCTATCCTTGACAAAAAGAAAATGCTTTCCTTTCATAGGACTTTACAACTACTGTAGTGTTTTCTTTTCCTCTTCATTATATGCAGCTCCTTAGTCCTGATGTTTATATCCACGAGAGGATCTGAGTTCCTCCTTTGGTTTCTCAATAAATAAATAAATAAATAAATAAATAAATAAATAAATAAATAAAATAAAATAAAACAATAATAAAATCTAGTGTGTACCTGTTGCTTGGGATTTTTACTTAAGCTACTTATTCATAAGGACCACGAAAGTTGCTTCTAAAAGTCCAACTAGGCAGGACAGTTTTTGTGTTTGAATTCTTTGTCAATTGAATGTTTATAATTCAGGAACTTTGAGCATATGCCAAAGGGCTCTTATACTAATCAGAATTTCATAGGGTTGTTCTCTGCAGTTACAGGTGGAGTGGGTTAATTATGAACCAGAGTCTGGAAAAGTTTAGCACACTGAGAAGATATCAGAAATATCTCAAATGAATATTAATGTTTTGAAATGTCTATGTAATTGAAATCAATTTAGATGTAAAATAATGTGAAGATGGTAATGCAATGGCAGAGTCCCACAGATAAATATGTCAAAACACATCACAATTTCCGAGGCTGTGGTGGAACCTGCATTGCAAGCAAGCTGCTAGGTAGGTCTACCTGGCTCCATTTTTTTTGTTCTTTCTATTTTTCTTTTGAGTTTTCTTATTTGCATCTCTAATGAGAAAATTTGGGGTCTGGAGCTGCTGATTTTTCTCAGAAACAACACTCTCATTTTTAGCTTCATTTAACATTGACTGACATCCAGTTAGGCCCAGGTTTCTTCTTGAGACTCTGTAGATACACTTTAATTTTGAAGTAAGTAATTTGTATCAGTCAGGTGGATATTTCATGCTGTTCTTTATATGAGCTGTCTCCCTAACATGGAGGAGGACAGTAGGATAGTGGTTGAACGAAGGGAGAAATAAGGAGATGTTCTTCAGTGGTTCTAAAATTCTGTGAGTGTTTCCTACAGATCTGCTGTGTACATAGTGACTACAGTCAATCACATTTGATGTGCACTTGAAGATTATGTTCAACTGTAGACATCACTTTAAGCATTCTTACAAGATTACAAAGTACAAATGTGTATCAGAAGACTTTGGGAGAATTCAGATGAGAGTTTGAATCAAACTCATGAAAATTAAATACATTAACTATATTGGTATGTTTTTTAAAGATGTAAGTTCTATTCCATTGAAGCTGCTAAGTAAAATATGTAGGCAAAAGTAGGTTGGGGAATATTTTTAATCTACTATAAAAGTCACTTGGAGAAGGAAAAAAGAGTGACTGTTCCCTGCTGACAGTTGAAGAACCAAGGTTCAGAGACATGAAATGGATAGAATTAGGGTACATAAAAATCTTTATAATTGTATTGTGTTTATACATAATCAGAGAGATTTCAGACACATTAGCCTATCTGAGATAGCGTCCCAGCCTATGGGTTGCAAAGTTTGGTGTATTCTTCCTCATAAACTTTTCATTCCATTAAAATATTTTCATTACTCAAAGCTCAGAATTTATCCAGATTTAAATCTCTTCCAGAAGACATCTGCCCCCTTATGAACATCAAGTAGTGTTTATTCCCATCACCCATGAGCCTTGAAGAATGCTTTCTTTACTGCTATACTCCTAAAAAATAGTTTTTACTTCACTATTATAATGTTTGTTTACCTGGTTCTGAGTATATAAAGACATCGCCTTATAAGTATATTATGTCCTCCTTACTAGCTATTTTGAGTTTATTACCACTCTCCTTTCCACTGGTCTCATTTGTTCCCCTACAAAGTTTTGCTTCTGTTTTTAAGTTATCTATTTATACATCATTTTTTATGTACCTGTATGAAATATAGGGAACACAAGTGAGAGAAAATATGTGTGGTGGTTTGAATGAGAATAGCACTAGGTTCATATATTGGGACACATAGTCCCTGGTTGGTGGATTAAGATGTGTGGCCATGTTTGGGGAGGCATGTCAATTTGAGTGGGCTGTGAGGTTTTAAAAGATTCAGACCTTGCACAGTCTCAATCCTCCTTCTCTTCTCTTTTATCCTCCATCCCCTTCCCTGTCCTCCCTGTCTAGTGGTTGTATCTTAAGATGTGAGCTCTCAGTTACTATTCTATTGCCATCACAGCCTACCTGTTTCCATGCTCTTTGCCATGACTGTCATGGGTTCTAAGCTCCAAAAGAAAAAAAAAAACTTCTTCTATAAGTTGAGTTGATCATGGTGTCTTATTGAGAGATAATAGAAATTTAACAAAGATAATGTGATATTAATATTTCTGAGACTGGCTTAATTTGCTTGATATGACTATCTTGCCAAGTTTTCTATGATTATTCTTTGAACATTTTTGTTCACAAATGTGGGTAATTAGCAAACTTAATATGCAGGTTTACTGAAATGTTTTCCTATAGAAGCTACTCAAAAAGGTCTCAAGTTAAATATTTCCTCTCTTCTTTCATGAGCTGTCATTACTGAGTATATTCATTTACACATGATCAGTATTATTCTTTTGTCACTGTCAAAATAGTGATTCTACAAACATCCTATAATTAAAAAATGAACAAATGAAAAATCAAAACAGCATCCCATAGCTTTGAGTTTACTAATTGCTTCTCTGAGGTGCATGAAGCTCATCTCTCCTTCCTCAGTTTCATCCTGAGAGGTATTATCTTCTTGGATTATTCACAGACACCCAGAGGACAGGTCAACCACATCTACCTTCCAAGTTGATTATCCAAATCAAATGAGTTGACTGTAGAATGCTGTCTTATTATATGTTCTGTCTTTAAATATCCCCCAACAGGCCTTGCCAGGAACAAGACAAGTGGTAGGAACAACAATAAAAGTCTTATGAATTGAATTGATTGACTTAATTCTGAGTGAGCTGGCTTTCAAGATTTCATTATGTTCCCCAAACGCCTTCTTTTCATGTTTTTTCCTCTTGACGCATTGTAAAGCAGTTTAGAATATATGCAGCTGCTTATTGACTTTGGTTTTATTTCCTGATCAAATTGGAAGACTTTGGACTATAAACTGTATTGCAAATCTGATATTGTTAGACTTTCTATTACAAAAAATTACATTATCTTCATGTTCTAAGTACGTTAGATATTTCAATTATTTCGTGCAGTCTTCTGAGAGATTGTGACTGTGTGTAATCTGAGGAATTATGTTTAATATCTAAAGAAAACCAAGAAAGATAACACTGACTTTCCAGTTTTCTTTTTTGGCCTTAGGATGATAAAGTTTGATGTATGCTCCTTTATGAAAATGAAATGGCACTGTTTTTAGTTATCTGTGTTTCCAAGGTGCATTAAATGGGTTTGATTTTTATGTTTTCTCTGCTTCAATTTCTATTCTGAATTTCTGCATGAAGTGCCTTCTGCTGTCTGACAAATAGTGGGCTCGCATTAAATGCTCATGGAATAAAAAGACTGGAGTGATATATGTGTTCATACACACCTTCTGTTTATTGCATTTAATTATTGCTGATTTATAATTTTAAAATGCATCTACAGGAAAAAGACTTTGAGAACACTTTCTAAAGTAGGTTTATAGAATTCTAGTTTTATAGAATTGATAGGTGTTGCTAAATAAAAACAATAAACCACACAAATGGACGAATCTAGAAGAAATAAATGATAGTTTACTGTAAAAAATGTCCAAGCTAAATACAATTATAGAATTAGAAACATAAGAGGATTTCTCTCAGAGCTTTAATAAATTATATTAGTACTTTCCAGTATGGTATGCAGGATTATCCCAGTTTACGTAATCCCAATAATTAGTAGGGCTTTTGGTTTTAATTGGCAGAAATATAGTTCAAAAGGTATTAGATTAAAAGAAGAACGTATCTGCGTATATAGCTGGTTGCCATGGTTAGATTGGCGTTAGGGACACTTGGTTGTGGAAACATGTACAAATGGTTCATCCAAATAGAAATCTATTAGCCAACATGGTGACTGTAGTTAGCAACAATGTGCTTTCATCCTCAGAATGTAGATTATGTCTCCTAACCACAAAAACTGATGTGTGTTTGTACATATATAAACTTGCTCAATTTAGTCATTACTCAACAAAGACACATTACAAAAGGTACAGATAGATGCCATAAATAACTGTCAACTGAAGAATAATAAAGTAAATCAGGAGAGGTCAGCCCAACTTTATTATCAAATGGATAATCCGAACAGGACAAAGGATGACCAGGCCAGCCTCAATCCTGCATCCTCCCAGTTTTAACACCCACAGCTCCAAGGCAGCAGCTCTTCCCAATAGCTCCAGAGAAATCACATTCATGTATAAAGGTCCCTGAAGAACACTTTCCTGCTTTGCTTTCAAACATATTCAGAGTGACACTTATTTATACTTGGTGTTCAGTAAGCTGCAGTTCATTTACTTTTGGCAAGCCACAGTCCTGAACAAACTCCTTCGAACAGGAGAATAGAATACTGCATATTTGCCTGAATCATTTCTCTCTCCACAGTGTGGGGGAAAGATATTAGATTCATTTGAACCCTATCTGAGGAGAGGGAAAGAGAAGAAGAGAAGAGGGAGGGAAGAAAAGATGAAAAGAAAGGGGGAATGGCAAGAGGAAAGAAAAAAAAATTCAGTAGAGGAATTTATATTGACACATTAATAGAAAATTGCAGGTCAGTTAGAGCAGCTTCAAAACAAACAAACAAACAAACAAAACCCTAAGTTGATTGTTTTTCTTATTTTACATCTGTCCTTTTAGCTATCTAGACTGTATATGTAGAGAACACATCCAGTGTCATGTGTAGATGGAGATTCTACCCAACTTACAGGCTAGTGATTTATTGGTACTTTATTCTGTTGTTTTGAGGATGGTGGCAGAAGTCATGAAACCCCTGTCAGAGACAAATGACTTTAATACTCATGATAAAACAAGCGACATGACTGCCAGTGTGTATGTCACGTCTCCCTGTGACCCACGTTTAGGAGATGTGTGTGTATGAATGCCTCTCATGCCATATCTTGCATCATACTCAAAGGAACTAGGAAAGCTCATTCCTTTTATACGTGGAACTGAAGTACTACGCACATCTGCCCTTTGCATATAGGGAGATGTTACCTAAGTTTTCAAGCTTGGTCAGTGAAATATAATTCTGATAATGGGCTTTGTGTAAAGGAGAGCAATGGCTCTTCATTCCTGACACATCCAGCAAGAAATGTACAATAGCAGCATGAGAGATACACGGAGCACTGTGTCCTAATATGTATCTTGAAGAGGTTGCTTTAATGCTGTTTATCCAGATGACAGTGCAGACAGAATATGAAGTTGGCAGAGCGTTGAACCATTTCTAAGGCCATGTAAGCAATTGTCTACTTGAACCTGTAGACATGTTCAAGTTTAGAAATCCTGTGGGCATACATTGAGGATAATGGGGCTGATGGGTAAAGGGAAATAGCCTTTTCCCCCTGTGATTACAGAACATAATTTCTTCTGTACAGAACGAAGAAATGAGATAACTTTGTCTTTCAGGGAAAAACATTCAATTATGCTTTCTTTATAATTCATTCATTTCCAATTATTAAAGAATTGCTTAAGATCTTTTATGAAGTGTCTTTGTGGAAATGAAGAGCCCAAAAGGGTCCTCTGTGGGCCATGTTCTAAATCTGGCCTTTCTGATTGTTTGACAGTGTATCAAAAGCCACATTAATCCTCCTAAATAGTGCTTGATTGTTCAAAAACAGCCTCCTACTTCCAGGCTTGCAGATTATGCTGTGCTTATTATTTTTCTTGACTTCCTGTACACAAGCCACACAATTACCAAGTGGTCATGTATAAACACGAGGCCATCTCACTCCAATAAGTGGACTCCCACTGTCAAACAGGGCCCCAGGAGTCTGCATTAACAACAAGCTGAGACACAGAAGAGAGCATGGCATTCATTTTAACAGCAGGCATTTATCATTGGTGACATTTCCTGATATGGCTGATAATCTAAAGTATTATGACTTCTGAGCAAAATCTGATTCGTAAAGGCATGTAAGGGGATAAACCTTGACAAACTAGTAGAAATTGCCTGTAATGCTTTGAACAGAGTAATCTTATCTATATTCATCAACTAGCCAGCTCACTCCTCCCACTTAAATGAGGCAAGGTACATTCACAACTCCTATTAAGGCTTATAGTGGCTTCAGATGCAAATCCCCTGCTCCTCCACAGGAAAGGACACTAGCCCTATTTTGTGCCAAAACCCTGCAATCTTGTGTCAGTTGGAGTTAATTGGTAGAAATCTGGGATGCAATCAATTTGGAATTAATCTTTTAAAATGATAGCCAGGGCAGCCACCAGTGGGAGTGACTGACTTGAAATCATCTAGGAATTCCTTTCTTGTGTTTAGAGTGTGTTGTCACCATACCTGGGCCATGGAATTTGCTTGCAATTGTTCCCACTTCTTTCCCCAGATTGTCTAGGGAAACTTCACAGGAAGGCTGTGGATAAGGAACATTGTCAGGAATTCACTCTTTCATGGTATCATTGGCCTCTGAGTCATAAAAGTAAATTTAGCCATTTATGTACTTTTTTTGTGTGTGGAATTTGGCAAGTAGTTTGCTATCTCTGCAAAGTAAATTCATCATCAATCAAATCAATTGTTCTCCTAGATGTTGTAGCACATGCCTGTAAGCCCAATTATCAAGACATTGAGACAGGAGGATTATTGAGTTTGAAGCCAGCCACACCTCTACAGTAAGACTTTGTCTCAGAAAAATAAAGCAAAACAAAACAACACAACCATCCAACCAACCAACCAATCAACCAACCAACCAGCCAGCAACCAACTAATTAGACCCCAGGTCTTATACACATTAAACAGATTAAAAGAAAATCCTAAATTTTTTTATATTTTACTCAGGGAGGTTTTCCTTGAAGATTGAAGATAAAATATACAATTATAACAATAAAGAATAAAAACCAATATTCTTTGAGATCCTTCAACTTCATTTAATTGAGAGAGTATTGCTGAACAAAAGACTGAACTGCCAAGGACCCAATGTCTCCTAGAATCATGTTGCCCAAAGAAGAAAAGACATTTTGCTGTTTGGTAAAAGAGGGAAGGTATTTGGCTTCTTCATGAGGTATCTCACAAACCTAAGCAAGGAAAACAAAACTTGAACCTAGAGTGGCAGAGGGATAAGAGATGGAGTATTTGATTGACAGACCCTTTGGAAAAGAGAAGTGAATGAAGGAGGTTATCAGTTGATACTAAGGTATGGATGTGATCCATGGCCTTCATCAGTCACTGTGACATATTCAGGAAAAGCTGCATTCTTCCCTGAGTTATACAGGTGTGAACTACCTGGAGGGTGTAGTCCAGGATCTGAGGATTAATTATAACGAGGCTAATCTGAGAGCACGCAGGATTCACATCAGCATAGAGGATTCATAATGGCCTACAGGATTCATATTGGTATAGATTTTCAAATAGAGCATTTTGGTTGAGGTAATGGGGGGGGGGCAAAATGGGAAGTTCCATGATATGGCAGACCAATGTGTAGGCTTACAAAGAAAATGATAATGGTAAGAGACTTTAAATCAGCAAGAAGAGAAGGGGACAAACTGGAACAAAAAGGAAGGGCTATGACATTGAGGTCCATTTTTGTGCATGCACAGATGTGTGTGCAAGGGGAGATATTTTGTATATTTTAAAGGGAAGCTGTGCCTTGAACCTTGCATTATTCTGTCAAATTTGGTGTGTGTGTGTGTGTGTGTATGTGTGTGTGTGTGTGTGTGTGTGTGTGTGTTAGTCCCCTCATTTTGAGTCTCCAGGAAGAAGAAACTCCTGTGTTTGGCTACTTTTCTCATCACTGTGACAAAATAGCTGAGAGAAACAGCCTTAGGAAGAAACCATTTGTTTTGTCTCACAGAGCCTGTTCCATGACAGAAAGGGCTCGATGGACTAGCTAGCTTATAAGGCAGAGAGGTAAGAAAGAGGGAGGGAATGCCAGCATTCCTCTGTCTTTCCTTCATTCCTTCTTTCTGGGCTTTAAACCCATGGAAAGTGACACCTATATTCAGGGTTCTTGTCTCCTTCAGCTAATATTTTCTGGAAACACCCTCAGAGACATCCTCAGAGTTGTGCCTCACCAGTTTTCTAGATGATTCTAAATTCAGTCAAGTTGATGATGAAGATTAAGCATCAGATTTCTCCTCAGAAGCTGATGTGTACTGCTGTAGGTAGTTGTCCTCATGCAGGTACAGCAGAACGTGATGTAGACTGTGACAGAGAGTAGCTTATGTCCACAGAGCTCTTCATCTGGAAAGTCTTAGCATCCTACTTATATCTGGAAAAGAAATAAATGGCAATACTCCATGTCTTAGATCGGGAGACAAAGACTTGAATTATTTAAAATACTGCTCAAAGAAATGCCATATGAACACATTGTTATGTGTGAATCTGATGGGGGTTCCAGAGAAGTAGAGAGTTTACAGCAATCATTTAAATAAGAGTTACCATTAAGGTTATATGGACTCTTGTCAGACAGGATGGGCACATGGGTGTCTTAGTTACCTCTTTTATTGCTCTTATGAGATGCTATTACTTTATAAAAGAGAGAATTTAATTGGCACCTCACAGTTCCAGACATTAGAGTTCACTGCCATCATGACTGGGAGCATATCAGTAGGCAGGCTGCCATGGCACTGGTGTAGAAGCTGAACAGTTACATCTTGATCTATAAGCATGAGTTACAGAGAGTGAACAGGGAATGGTGTGAGCTTTTGACACCTCAAAGCTCACACAAGTGACATTCCTCCTCCAACGGTGCTATATCCAAACCTTCCCAAAGAGTTCCATCAATTCTAGACGGAGTATTTAAACATATGAACCTATTGGGGGCATTAGTATTCAAAGTGCCAGAGTGGGTATGTTCAAAGGACTCCTAAAACACTTGCATGAAACATCTCAGTTTTCACCATAAGCTGGGCATAGTGTGCAGGATGTCAGCTTAGGACAAGGACAGGCATCAGCCAAAGAGAATGCCCTGATCTCAATCCTTTGATTCTTCCCAGGTTTTCTATCCCTCCAGGTAGTAGGATGCATACCAGCAATTTGAGAGTGTGTGAAGAGATTAGTAGAGGGAGAGAGCAGAGCTAGTTCTACCTCCTCCCAAGAAGACAGATAGCTCACTGGTGGACCAGTCTTTAAAGAGAGAACACTTCAGATGGTTCTCAATGCCAAAACTTGGATTAATATGATAAAGACCCCAAATAACCAGGAAATGTGCATGATGGTAGAATATACAGGAAAACTGGTGCCAGCAGTGGACCTCAAAGTCTGGTTCCTAGGGTCGAAACAGCAGCCATACTTCGAACATATTAAAAGTGTAATTTGCCAAGCTCTACCTAGCCTCTTTCACGAGACATTCTCTGGGCTTAGTATTAAAAGTCTGGTCAGCTGATTGTGTGGTGTGTCTAGGTTTGAGAGTCAAACCCTGACCAGGAGAATAGAAGAAACTCTAGCTTTTTAGCAGCTTCATTTTCTATCCTGCTAATGATATGACGCAAAAAAAAAAAAAAAAAAAAAAAAAAAAGGGTTGACAATGCAAATTACATTTGATGATAGCTGCTTGAGGTTGTAGAAATAAAAAAAACAATGCATTTTTGTTGTTGTAATATGAAGTCATGTGTCTATATACACACATGTACATGTTTGTATAAATAGGAGGACAGAGGTTGATGCTATGAGTCTTTCTCACTTGCTTTCTAGTTTGAATATTGAGACAGGGTCTCTCGTTTAAACCTAGAGCACATCAATTCAGTTAGCCTACTTGCTACACAGCTTTCCCCAGGGACCCTCCATCATTGCTCTGAATGCTGGAATTACAAGTGGATCACTACAGCTATCTGTCTTTTATGTGGGTACTGGGGATGCAAACAACAGCTTACACTTGACTGGCAAGTAGTGTACTGACTATGCCATCCTCCCAGGCCCAAAACAATATATTTTTTAAAAAGCTGTGTGTGGGTGTGTGGGCAACTGTGAGCATTCCATTCATTTAGAGGTCAAAGAACAACTTACAGCAGGTGGTTCTCACTCTCCTCTCAGGGGTGTTCTGGGTGTTGAACCCAGGTTCTCAAGCACTTATTCCTGAAGAGCCATCTCACTGGCTGCAGTCTAAGCAATATTTTAAAACTAATGTTTGTAGGCACTTGAAGCTGACTTCCTGCCGGGACATGTTAGTGTGACCTTTCTAAGTAGTCAGCCTGCAGACTATGGTCTTCAGCTTGGCAGAATGGACAGTGGTACTGAAACTGAGACAAATAAGAGCATTCACATTGCTGTCACAATCACCTCATGGTTCTCTCAAATTGATGGGTAACATTCAGGGCAATGACAAATTCATTCAATGGTGCTAGGGTTTTCTTTTTATTCCTTTTTTTAATTGAAAATAAATCTTCTTCATGCACTATATTATGATTAGATTCTCCTCTCCAGCTCCTTTCATTTTTCCACCTCCTAAATCCACTCTTTCTTCCTCCCTCTCATTAGAAAGAGAAAATACAGTGCAATAGTTTGGCTCTTTTTATTCTGTTTTTCATTTTGTCCTATTCTGCTTTGTTTTCAATTTATTTAATGCTATTATTATTCCTTAGATGCCCTTCCCCCTACCCCCCACCTCCCTGTGGAGAAACAGAAAGTTCTGTCCTTGACCTGCCAGATGGCAGCCCATCTTCTTGGTTAGTGAGGTGGTGTGGTCTTTTATATGAAATGAGACAAGCAAAACCACTCCTGGTTATAAGGAGGGGGTCTGGTTCCTTCCAAATTCCATCCAAAGGATCTCACTATTGTACTAGGATGGGGGCAGGGTAATTTTGGTGTGTGCCAATGGAGGGAGATAGGAGGATGTTTGGAGTTTTTGTAGACATTAAATATGTTTAGGGTAATCAGAGCCACCATTCATTGTACATTAGGGGGATAGGTGGTTGCCTTTTGTTTTAGGAGTTGGGCCTTTAGGGTTTGATGTGTTCTATCTATTATTCATTGGCCCTGAGCATTGTGGGGAATTACTGTATGATGGGCAATTTCCCAGTATGTGCAGAAGGTTTTGAATTGAGAGCTAGTGAAGGCTGGGTCATTTTTAGATTTTATCTGTTGAGGAATGTCCATGATGGCAAAGGTGGAGAGCATATGATGAATCAACTTTTTTGAGTTTTTTTTTCCTGTTTGGCCTGTAGCCCATATAAAATGTGAGTACTTATCTATGGTGACAAAAACATATTTCTGTCTGTTGAATTGGGGAATATGGGTGACATCAATTTACCATAAGGCCTCGGGGATTGGTGCCCATCATCTGTAGAGCTGGGGTGGTAATAAGGGATCACAAGAGGAACATGTCTTTAATATCTTTTGGAGTTGAGAAAGAGGGATGTAGGGAGAAGGGCACGAAGCCCCTTTATATTTGTGTGTGTGCATGAATGAAATTGATTTGCTTGTTCAGTGGAGGCCATGAATGTCCCTGTTGAGGCAGTTTGGTCAGAGAGTGCATTTCCCTTGGATATAGGTCCTGGCAGGGGACTGTGAGATTGGACATGCTGGATGTAGTTGGGGGAGTCTCTTTCCTGTACAGGGTGGAGAAATGTATAAGTAGAGGGGAAAGTGGGTTGGCGTCTAGTTTGATGAAGGATCTTGACCACCAGTGGAGCAAATTGACAGCATATACATTGTTTGAAAATAGGGTAAGGGGCCCCATGACTTCTTTTAGAGCTAGATAGATGGCATATAATTCTTTATATTGGGGGGAGTGACTGGGTAGATCTTTGAATTGGAAGGAAGTAGTATATTACTGCTGCAGCCACCCTCTTTCCCCCATCAGCAAATATTGAGGGTGCTCCTGTCAATGGCCCTTTTGAGAATAGTTTGGGGGCAGCCATCACAACAGAGGGAGAGCAGAGGCCCATTTCTCATCAGGATAATGCTTGTCAATTTCTCTCTGGGAATCCTATTAAACTGATAGCAAAACGGGAGTGATTTTTGATTAGCCACTGAATATCAGAGAGGGAGAAGGGGATGATAAAAATGTCAGGTTCTTTCCCTAGGGTTTGCAGGGCTCTATTCCTGCCATTTTTAATCATGCTAACGAGCACATTCACCTCATTTAAAATTCGGGATATACTACCCACTGGGGTGTGGAGCCATTTCAGCACCCTCTGAGGTTGATAAAAGGCTCCCAAAAGTGTAGGGGAGGAGCTAAGGATGAGGAGGTGTATAGATTTGTTGGGTTATACCTAGCAAGAGTCATATCTTTTAGGTCTGCATTGATGAAATTTAGAGTTTGGACTGCCTCTGGGGACAGTGTTTTCAGGGAGGTGGGATTTTTGTCTCCTTTCAGAAGGTTAAAGAGGGGTTGAAGGGTGCTTGTAGGAAGGGGGAGCCAGGGCCAAAGCCAACTCTGGTTACCCAGAAATCTCTAGAGGAAGGCGAGAGTTAATTTTTGAGGGAGGAAAAGGGTGGGTTTGAGGGAGCATATTGAGATAAGGGAAATCTCTGTTCCTAAAAATGCAATAGGCAGAATAAGTTGGATTTTGTGAGGGGCTATTTTGAATCCTAGGGCAGATAGGGAGGGTATTAGCTGGTCCTTAAGTTGGAAGAGGGAGGTGGAAGATTCTCTCCAAACTAAAATATCATCCATATAATGATAGATATTGAGTCCTTTGTCTAAATAGGATGTCAATGCAGTGGCTACTGACAAATGGGTGGACTGTTAGCCATTCCCTGCAGAAGAACAGTCCATTCATATCTTGAGGCTATGTCAGAGTTGTTAATGGGCAGGACTGTGAATGCATTCACAGTCTCGGGGGTGGAGAGGGATGGAAAAAAAAAAAGGAAGTCTTTTATGTCTATCGCTAACAGGGGAACAGTGGCAGAGATGGCTGAGATATGGAGTAGCCCTCTTTGTGGGGAGTCCCAGACTTGCATGGTTTTGTTAATTGCCCTCAGATCTTGTAATAATCTCCATACCCCTGAGTTCTTTTTTTTATAGCAAACACAGGGATATTCCATGGACTGAGAGAGGGGTGGAGGTGTTGTAGCAACAGCTGTTCTTCTACCAGCTGTGTGAGGGCTCTGATCTTCTCCCTTGATAGAGGCCAGTGTGGGACCCAGATGGCTTCTTCGGAAAGCCAATCAAGGCAGGGAGTCCTAAATCTGACAGAGGTCCCTAGAATTGGGGGTGATTTGGAGGAGGGTTTTTAGGGTCTCCTTGGGTATTATCTTTAAAGGTAATATCTTCTATTGTAATGTGGTCTCTTTCTGGTTGGTTGGTAAGAACCACCTCTAAGGCTTATAAAATATCTCTCCCTAGAAGATTGGTGGGTACTTGAGCCACCAGGGGGCATATAAGGCCGGTAGCCCCATCAGGGGCTTCCCATTTGTAAGCGTGTTTAGTGATGAATGCATGAAAGGTACCCCCTGCGCCTATGAGCTGGGGCCCAGGGATCAGTTGCCAATCACATGGGATCTCTTGCTGCCTTAAAATTGTCCTGTCTGCTCCAGTATCAATAAGGCACTAGAATGGTTTATTGTCTATCTTAATGGTTAATTTTGGGTGGGAGCCATCTGAGATGCTGAATACTCATAACGCTTCTATGGCTTCTATAGTTGTCCCTCTTACTGTCGGGATTGGGGGCTGCCCCGCCTGAAGTTTAAAAGCTCCAGTGGCTTACCATCCTTATCATATATAGCGGTACAGTATCTCCTCCAATGGAAACCTTTTCTGTAGTAGGGGCAGATTTTCTTACTGCAATTAGAATCTGCTATAGGGAGAGAATTTTGTGGGCGTTCATCCCTCCAATGTCCTGCCTCTCCACATTTGAAGCAGATTCCTTCTCTTTTTACTGCTGCTACAAATGTCTGAGCCATGGATGTATCCTGGTGTGATACGGTTCCTATATCTCTGGTTTCCATGATCCATCTATCATGATGATGTACCTCCCGGAGACTCTGGCAAGCTTGTCTGTATTCAGAGGTCATACCTTCCCATATGATGGTTTTAAGAAGGAGGTCTCAGGTTGTGACTGAGTGGGAATTCCTGGGTGGGAATTTTTCTTTCTAGGCTCATTTTGGTTCTGAGAATAAAATCAGATGGGGGTTTTCCCAGCTTTTGATGGAGAGAGAGCAGGGAGGAGGCAGGGTCTTGTGACCCTGAGCAGGGAGTGAGCCTATCCCAAGCTTGGGGTACACAGAGGTGGACCCTGCAGGCTGAGTTGCCTGCTGTACTCCAGTAGAAAAGTCTTTCTGGCCAAAGAGTTCATCAAATTCCCATGGGGTGTCGCCTCTGCTCTGGTTTTGCCTGACTTGTTGACAGCATTCATCTAGAAATAAGGCTTCCCATTCCAAAAACATTGGGAAGGGCAGAATGACAAATATCTCTCCAAAATTGGGGGGGGGGGTATTTAAGTTGGCAATATTGCTCTGTAGGAGAGATTTTATCCAGGGTGTATGGATGCCATTTTCCTTTACTGCCTGCCTGAGTTCTTTTAAGTCTGAGGTTTGGAGTGGGTACCAATTAAGGGTTTATTTCGGCTGGGGTTGATATTAACTGGGAATGCCTGAGTAGTTTGGATTTTTAGTTTTGTATCGGACTCCTGAGTAGCATGGGAGGCAGGGTTAGTTTTTGCAAGAGAGTCTCAAACATTACAAAGTTGTTGGGTGGTACATGGTTGGGGGTAAGGGACTATGGAGTTAGGTGGGGCTTCATCTATGAGTTTTGAAGGTATTTCTCTTTTATGGCTTGGAGAAGGGGGAGGAGAGATACCTCTGGATGGATGGGAGAAGTGAAGGTGGTAGCTCCTTTGTGTTTTTTAATGGAGCCTTGCCTTTGAGTGGGAGAGGGAAAGGCCGGAGGAGCAAAAGGTTTATTTAGTGTTTCCTCTGAGGCATAAGGAGTCAGGGATGGGTAGATGGATTTTATTTCTCTTATTAATTGGGTAAGATCTGTGTGATCTGAAATGGAGTGGTTTTTAGGACCTTGATCTTTGGGTTCATCTGACTGAGGGGGCTTAGGTGTTGTGTTGTTATCAGTCTGTCTTATTTTAGATGGCCTTATGCACTGCCTAGTTGCGGCTAAGGCTGGCAAAAGATCACGGAAGGGTATTTTTCCTTTTCGGGTATCTTTGTTTTTGATGAGAGAAGCTACCTACCTGATTCATGAGTCTGGGTTATAAATATTCTCATTGGCCATGTATGGCGCTATCTGAAGGACTTCCTCCCAACACAATGAGGCCTGTTTTTTAGCTATCTTTTTTCCTCAGTGTTTTAGTAGGGCATGTATTTTTCTGTCCTGGGGTGATTTTTTTTTTTTTTTATGTGATGGTGAGTTGCCCATGATAGAAAAGAGGAGAAGCGTTTGTCCAATGGGAACGTTCCCTTGGCCTACTTGGCTTTGCAGGATTCCACAGAGGTCCAAAAATGCTAAGCCTTCCCACAAATTTAAGAACTGGCAGCCGCCCTGTGGCTTTTAAGTGGCTGTGGTGTTACCAGGTTTTCTTTTTGTTTTAAGGAGAAGTTAGAGAGGCTTTGCCAACGCCGGTTGCAGGCTGTCAGGATTTAGACAGAGGCCAGAGGGACCTTCGGCCAACACCAGAGAGTAGCTCTGGCCAGGAGGCTTCAGTTGCCTCTTTAGTTTGTCTAAATCCATGTGTTGGCACTGACAGAAAGCAAAGTAGGAAAAGAGAGATTGTTTCCAGAGGTGTGAGGGCTCACCTTCCTGCAGTATCAGTTCAGTGTAGTCCTGTCTGTTCGAGCCCCATGTTGGGCACCAGATGTGGGCCTGGGTACCAGAGGTTTTTTTCCATGGAGCTCTCTGGCCAGGCATGGTGCAAGGGTTCTAGCGAAGGTAAGCAAGTGCAGGCAGGGAGACAAAGTCTCTGCCATGCCTTACAGATCATTCAGTAACTCTGAGCTGCTCTGCACTGAGGGGGCAGGTAGGGCTGGGCTGGCAAGAAGCTCTCTTCTGAAGTGTTACAGCTCTTGGAACAAAAGACTCAGGCGACAGAGTAGTTCTCGAGCACCTTTAATTTCCTGAATAGGATTTATATACAGTTTTGGTGGGTGATATAGGGTTCGACAGTAGGTGACTCTCATTGGCTTGGACTAAGCTTGGGGGAAACTTATTTGCATGTGGGAAGGCTTGGTGATGCTCCTACATGACTGACAGCCACACACATCTCCTTTGGGGGCTGTGGGGGGTGGTAACTTCAAAAAGAGCAAGGGGTCCAGTAGACATGATCAAACACCTTCTGTCCCATGTAGGTAGAAATCACTACCCATCGAGTCCTTGGGGTTCCAGACCTATGCTCGACTGGAGACCATGCTGTCTGTGTGCAGCCTACTGTCCCACAAATAGGGTATGGATCCAGGTTAAAGGGGAGGTGGGGAGGATCTGGGAGGAATTTGGGCAGGGGAAACTGTAATCAGAATATATTGTATGAAATAAAAAAATGTATCATTAGATTCTTTTCTAATTTGTATGTGTGACTGTTGGGTGAAAGGCAGAGCTAGAGATAAAGATGGGATATTAGGAGAGGCATAGGAATAAGGTTGTATCAGATAAGGCGAGAAATGGGGGTGCAGAAGTACAGATATGAGATAAGGATGTACTTATAGATAGAATTGCAGGATTATCCATATTTAAAATTGATATACAAGTCTTTTTGTAAAATACGTCTCTAGAAAAAAAATTCTCATTGTTCAAGTCATTGTGTTTGTTTCAACTGGGATGGAAGTTTCATCTTGAATCTCTTTAATGATTAAAATTGTTAGCTTTCCAAAATTTAGAATCCTCTGTGTGTCTAAAGTCACTAGGTATATTCATAGAAAAGTTTCTAGGTTCACGTAATAAAACTGTGAAGACAGCATTATCCCATGGGCTTCAGCCCTGGACTGAATAGAAAGAAAGCCAACAAGCTTAGTGAAAGCAATGTTAACAGACACCTCATGCTCCTGCTACCATAATGTCCTGCTGTGATGAGCCATGTCCTTAACCATGAGCCAAATATACACCTCTTTCATTTAATTGACTTTGTCGGGAATTCTGTCAGGGCAATGAGAAAACAAATACAATTTCCCATGCTATTTAATGTGGTCCAACACAGACCACAAAAGCTCAGTGAATGCTTGTGGCTAGACAAGACAGTAAATCATTCTTTCATCAATACAATTGTTTGCTTGTGGAGGCTCCTCTTGTTGGTTGTGCAGGAGACTGATGACCAAGATAACTTGTGTTTGGACAGAAGTGACTTCAAATTTCAAGTCTCACTAGGAATTGTTAGTATGATGCACATTACAAAGCAGCCAATGGTTTTGACTGCTGCAAAGTTCTTCCTGCTCCTTATCCTCATTTGTTTGTTTGTCTGTTTGTTTCTTTTTTTCTTTTCTCCCTCCCTCC
>NC_034601.1:55459133-55461901 GCF_900095145.1 Mus pahari | reverse complement strand
CCTTCCCCTTCCCCTTCCCCTTCCCCTTCCTTCCTTCCTTCCTTCCTTCCTTCCTTCCTTCCTTCCTTCCTTCCTTCCTTTTGGTATAAGGCTCTTGTTTTTCTCCAGACCAGCATTTAAATTCTCATATAAAAGTTCTATAAATTAGTAGTAGGGATTAGAAAAGTATTCTTTTTGTGTATGTATATTTGTTCCTGCTTGTAGTACATGTGTGGTGTGGTTAGAAGGCAACCTCAAGCCATTGCTCAGAACTCTTTTTCATTTGAGAAAGTCTTTCAATGACTAAACTGGCTGGTTAGTGAAGTCCAGGTAGCTGTTCACCTCTGCCTCCAGAGCCAGGAGATAGGGGACAGTAAAATCCAAAGGCACTATGAAGGAAATGGTAGTGACTTGGTGCTTCTTCAGAAGAAGAGCTCTGTAACCATGTGGAGGCTGCCTAGAACTCTGCTTGTGGATTGGAAGGTGGCCCTAGCAACAATCACAAGAGCATATCACACTTTTTTTCTTAGTGCCCATTTCCCTGGGAAAGCATTTTTTTATTGGACTGCAGTTGAAAGCATAATTTGATGTTACTGTCAGAACTTTAAACCATTCTCTTTTCCCTTTTTAATATATCAACACAAACAAGGCTAATGTTGCATTCTGCTGGCTCCAGATGTCCATTGTGAATATAAGTGATGAGCCTGTGGAGCACAAGCTTCCAGACAAGCAACACTGGGAGTGAGAATGAATTGCACATCCTGCAGGTGCCTTTGCTGTGGGAATCTTTTCACTCTGAGGACATTTAATAGAGAGGCAGCTGGTCAAAGAAAGCCTTTAGGCTATTTCAAAGTTTCTATACCAAACCAAACAAAACGCTTCATAAAAACTTTGTTTGAAAGTGGAATTTTAGAAAATACAGCTATAGTCACTCATTTTTATTTAAATAATTCAAGTCTTTTTCATGCCTCAAAAATACTATTTTTAAGAATTAGATAAGTATAGTATTCAGAGTTGTGATGGACAGAAGAACTTTCTATCTGGCACTGAACTTGTATTTGAGTTAACAACAAAAATACAATAATTTTTCTGTCTTGCCTCTCATCACTGCACACAATCTGATTATTTTGAAATTATCAAGCCTTTTTCCTAGCTTAGCATTTGTGCCAAATGCTTTCAAAGGACACGTGATGAGAGCCATATATGTGGATGGCATTGGTGTCAGCCCGGGGAGAGGCATTTATACTTAGCATTTGAACTACATCTCACTATCTAATTTTCTCAATCAAGCTTTGGGAGTCTCTATTGCTGAATCTAAATTGTCTATAGAAGTACTTATGGCTGCAGAATGTGGAATCAGAGGAAAGTGTCCTTGAAGAATTCCCTCCTCTCCTTTTCCTCAGATGCCCTGAAGCATTAAGGGTTTGTGTCTTCCCACTTTGCCCTGTGATGACTCAACTGGATTCCTCCTCTTCAAAGATCCTGCATTCTAAAATAATTTTCTTTCTTCCAACTCTCTGTTAAAATGTGGAGTCTTTCAGCACAGCTGACCACAGCAAGAGGAAAGCAAACAGATGGAGTTAATTCACTCTAAGATGAAAGTCTGCTAGCCTCCATGGGGGTATTTGCTTCATAAAAATAATATTACTCGGTAAGATAAATTTATCTCTAATTTTTAGAGCCTAGGAAATGAAAGATTCTCACTGTAAGAAGGATATTTGAACTTTTATTTATTTTTAAATTCATATTTGTTGAGAAATTAAATAAGAAATACATGTGCAAATTAACTTTATATTCGTCAGAGAGAAGGTAGACTGAACTACAATTGAATGATTAACACATCTGAGGACAAAAGGTTTAGTTAGAGATTTGTCACTCTTTGAAATCACCAATGGAAGAGACTGATAATAAGAAACCTATTTTATATTAAATAATTGATTTATCTAATAAAGCTGGAAAACTCCCCTAAGACAAATTTCTTCATCATTATTTCACTCTCAGGTGTATTCATCTACAAAGAAGGAGTATGCTGGTCACATAGTCTTGAAGTCAGGACTTAAAATAATAAGTATGATGTGGAGTGTATGTGTGTGTATCTGTTTGAGTGTGTGCGTGTTTGTGTGTGTGTATTGCATGCACTTTAATATGTATACAGTATACATTGAGACAGTCTTTCACTGAACTGGAAGCTGAAAGCTGGCCATTTTGTTTAGACTGACTGGCCACTGAGTTCATGGGATGAGCTTCTTATCCCAGTGCCAACACTGGGCTTACAGGCTTTCAAGCAACCATGGTGTTGCTTTAGTTTCAAGCTACGGGCTCATACTAAGCTCCCTGTGCTTGCGCAGGAAGATTTCTTATCCACTGAACCATCTTCCAGTGCTTCCAGTCTCCTAATCGTTGCTCTTGAAATATTTGTTTTAACAGTCAGGAACTAGAAGGTTTTATACACTTTACAGTTTGGGAGATGATACAACACAGGAGAGGTAATAAAGAAAAGAAAAATAGCAGCAACCCAATCCATGCCAAACCAAACCAAACGAAACCAAATCAACAAGAACAAACAAACAAACACCAGATGAAGCATTAGCAGAAAAGAAAAACTATCTTTTTGGCTCAAATTTGAGTCCTTGAGCACAAACTCGAACTCAGTGTCTACTTTGGGTGTGGATTCTGGTATGACTTGTCAAAGAGGTAAATGCATGCCTTGGCCAAGAGATAGAGAACCTGAAAGACAAGATAGAGAGAGAGAGAGAGAGAGAGAGAGAGAGAGAGAGAGAGAGAGAGAG
>NC_034601.1:55443417-55459063 GCF_900095145.1 Mus pahari | reverse complement strand
AGAGAGAGAGAGAGAGAGAGAGAGAGAGAGAGAGAGAGAGAGAAAGAGAAAGAGAGCAATTGTGGTGATAGCTAGTGACTTATACAGCCAGGATCAGCCTATGTGATAATAAGTGTAAGCTGGAAGAAACTGACTGGGCTCAGGACTGATCTGAATGTAAAAACAATATGACTGCTGTTTTGAATTTGCCTTTCAACACTCATGGGAAAAGCTCATGACAAAGGGGGTTAAGGAATATGTAGTTCTTACGCAGATATGTGCTTTTAAAATCTGTTACCCAGAAGAATAACATTGGCATTCAGTGCACTGTGATCCAATTCTGGTTTTGTATTTTCCCTTCATAAATTTGTTACTTTAGGGATGGATATCCTCTTGATACCTCCCCCTGACACACACATGCACACATGTAGCCTAGAGGAATTTCAGAATCTAGAAAGGGATTCATCCTTGAAAGCAACTGACTGATGCCCTATAAAGCCTCTTTTCAGGCACAGAGCTCCATTTCTCCAGGCAATGCGGAGAAATCTCTCTTCATTCTTCTAGTATCTTCCAGGAAACTCCCCCTTTCCTCTTTGAATTAATATACCTGAAATGATTCAGATCCCCTCGTCAGGGTTTTTGTCTCTGTTGAGATAACAGTACGTAAGGTTAACAGTCTTCATCTTCTCTCTCTTCATTATCAAGGGTGCTTTCTTACACACCTTCAAGCGCTTTTCTATAAGACTTTGTTAGCAATAAAATATTTACATATGTATTGCACAGTAATACATTTACAACCAGGAGCCACATAATGACATTTTAGTTACTAACAGATTGCCTATGCAACTATGGCTCCATAGGATTGTAAAGGAATTGCAGAGTTCCTTTTGTCTAGGAATGGTAGCTATTATAATGCATTACTCTTATGTTTGTAATGGTAGTGACCTGAATGAAAACCGCCATATGCCAGTTGGGTAAAATTATAACACATACAATTATGAATAGACCATAATATATATTTCATAATACATAGTAAATGATAATAAATTACTCTCTTTTGGGTTTATATACTTAGTATAATGTACATTTTGTCCTTATTTTAGAGGTGTGGCCCTTTTACTCATCACAAAAAATTTATTGTAAAACAGCATGTCATGTTGTTCTGGCAGCAGTCTTATATGTCTCATATTCACAACATTTCTTTTAAATTAAGTTTTGAAATTTTAATTTTGAATTCACTTTTAGGCTGTTTTGTCTCCATGTATGTTTATGCACTGCTTGAATTCTCGTCCCTACAGAAATCAGAAGAAGGCATCAGAGTCCTTGGAATTAGAGTTGGAGATGGCTAGATGGTTCTGAACTATCACATGGGTGCTGATAATGAAGTCGGGATCTTCCTTATCTCTCCAGCCCACATTAGCTGCATCCAATGATTGCTTTGAGAGTTCATACTACATTACTGACCTGTACCATCTAGGTTTTTGTGAGTAGTTGATGTCTATAAGTGGTACAATGGCTTACCTATGCATTGCTGAGAATGTATCCCCTTAAGGCAATGTATAAGTGACCTTTCAGATATGTCAACATAGGATATCTTACTATTTTTTCATAGCAATGTCTCTGTCTCTAATGAGGAAATTATTTCTATTTCATAAGCATCCAGACTTGGACCTGATGTGATTGAATTTGAATTTAAGCTAGATGTGATAGGATAAACTTGTATTCACAATGCATAATTTACACCCTAGTCATTGATTTCAATCAGGAACTTGAGTAACATCGATGAGGGAAGAAAGAATTGGGAATACAACTACAATACATCACGGAAGTTTGAAAAACTACTTTTTCAGTAGTAATGTATTTGGGTGAAATGTTAATAGCAATTAATTGAGCTAAAAATCTCCCATTTGTCTAGCCTTCTTCCCTTCCTGGTGTTCCATAAGCTATTAAAGTTAATAAAATGCTAGAAAGAAAATCCTATAAGGTTATTCACTTTTCAAGTGATGAGTTGTATTGATATAAGAATTAGAGCTCTCCTCATGTGAAATTCTTTCAGCCTATAATTGTCCAACAGTTCAGAAACTGTGTTATCTTGTCAAGTATAATCTATTTCAACATTACTTGCCCCTTTGGGTGCTAGGACAGCGGACTGTCATTGACATCAGGTGATGGATTTACACTAAGAAAGTGAACTAAAATATTGGTGAAACCTAGTTTCAGCTTCTGCCTGAATGATGAGATCAGAGAATGCACAGGTCGCTAAGTACCCGTAGTTGGACAGAGAGGCCTGGAGCACTCAGGGGTGTGCATGATCTTCGGTCAGGAGGCTGAATAAGCAGGGTAGTGGGAAGATGGACCAGAAACGGTCACAGACAGGATTCGCTCTGAGCTGCTCCCCTGCTTTAGCCAGGAGAAGCTTCTCAGGGAATGCAGTGGCTTCTCCAGGAGAGCTGAATAGAGCCTGAGTATGGAGTTAAGTGGCATTTCACAAGAAAGGAGAATAGGAACAAGAACTAGAAAGATGGTTTGGAAGGAGACTACTCACTCAATGTCAACCTTCTGGAAAGTGTAGTTA
Source organism: Mus pahari (assembly GCF_900095145.1). NCBI lineage: Eukaryota > Metazoa > Chordata > Mammalia > Rodentia > Muridae > Mus > Mus pahari. Next base: position 55,456,509 of record NC_034601.1, on the reverse strand, counting down.
GAAGGGCACAGTGTGAGTAAGTGGCCACAGGGAAATAGAGAGTGGAAGCTTGGCTTTTTCTTTTCATTTCCCAATCCTCCTCAACATTTGTATGGCATTGGTTATGCTTAAAAAAAAAAACAAAAAACTTTCCCCTTCCCACCTAGCCTGAGCGTTTGAAGCTTTGGCAGCAAAGCAGTCAAATTGAGAGAGTAGAACTTGGTGGTGTGTAATTCAAAGCCTTGCTTGCTCATTAGCCAATAAATAACGTCCTGGGATTGATGCCAGGAAGGACCACTCCATATTGACCTCTGGACAAAAGGGTGTGTTATCAAGCAGTCTTTGTATGAAATCTTAACTAATGAGGGGCACGTCAAAGCACTGCAGTGAGGCGGCTCTGGCGCACAGTTGCAGGGAGCGGTTGGGAGGCTGCATTTCTCTGACATCTGTCTGGCAGAGAAACACTGCGTGGAACCTCTCTCGTTAATCAGAAGCCCGTCCAGACCACTTCTCACTAGAGAGGCTCATCCTCCACTGAATCGTGATGCAGATTAGAAGGACGAGCTGCCATGTTTAAAAGGTTCTGTCAAATGTAGTGGCAGTTGTCTACACCGTGAGTGTTTCTAAAACTGAATATAAAATTTTGAATAAAATATTGTGCTATAATTAGAGGGCTAACTATTGAACTGAATGGCAAATGTGCCTCTGTTTCTGATAGAAAAGTACAGACCAGGGCTATTTACATTACTTTGTTAAAAAGCAGAGCGGGAGAAGAAGAGAAATATTAAATTAAAACTGCACAATATTCATATTTATTAGTTGAAATTATAAATTGGTGTCTGTGCTTGAAACAAAAACAAGAAGGTAATCTCATAAAGGGAAATTAATTATGAATGTATTGGATAATCTTAATAAGTACCTCCAAAACAATTGATAATGCTGAATCTCATTTAATTGTTTAAACTACAATTAGATATGGTTGTTTCAGTTTTGGAGACAAGAAAGGAAGAATTAGCTTTATTAAAAATGGTTCCCATTTGGGAACAGCTTTTCACCTTGGGAGAAGTTTGGTAATATTTGTAGATATATCTGATTGTCCCAGATGGAAAGAAAAAGATTGTATCAGTTAAGTAGAGGTAAAGATTGCAGGTAACTATTTGAGAACTCACAGACAGCTCCTACAATTATAGGAAAGTTTTCATAATGTCAAAGATTGGAAATTTTCTGTCAAAAATAGTAACATAGCACTATTCATAGTGGAATCAGGTCTGGAATGGTAGAAACTAGAGTACAGTTTGGAATCTTTGGATCTCAATGTTGTGCTCATTGGCAGAGAGACCTCTTTCTCCACCTCAGGTATTAAGATGGAAAAACATTTGCACCCGAGAAAGGTGTTTGCTTCTTAGTCCTATACCACCCAAAATATGGTGAGTTTAAACTGTGAAATATAAGAAGCCAGCACATCTATTGTGATGAAAAGCGAAGCTGGTTTTAAAGTATTTGGAAGGCTGTTGTCATTGTGTTTTGAAGGATAAGGTTTGATATTCCTTAGTAAAGTCTCTGAGGGAAGAATGACTTAGCTTCAGTTTACTTCCAGATTAAAACCTTCGATCTAAGGAAGGAAACTTCTTAAGAAACAGTATATGAGAAGAGAAGTGAAACAAAGGAATTTTACCCCCCAATAACTTACTTTTTAAATTCACTTTTTACATCCCATTCACAGCCCTCTTCCCTTCTGTCTTCTTAGTCCTTACATCCTTACAAATACCTCCACCCATTGCCCCCTCCCCTTCTCTGATATCTTGGATACCACTCTACCCTCGTATGTCTAGTCCCAGCAGGACATCCTTTCCCACTGAGGCCCAACCAGACAGTCCAGGTAAAAGGAAAGGAGCCAATGGCAGGGAACGGAGATGGAGACAGCCCCTGCTCCACTTGTTTGGGGACTCACACGAAGACTAAGTTGCACGTTTGGTACAAATGTGTAGGGGGATCTAGATACAGTTCCTGCTTGCTCCCTGGTTGGAGGCTCAGGCTCTTTGAAGCACCATGGCTAGTTGACTCTGTAGGAGTTCTTGTTGTGTCCTTGATCCCTCTGATTTGTTCTTTTCTATCTCTGACTCTTCCGCAAGATTCCAGAGCTCTGCCTGATGTTTGGCTGTGGGTCTCTGCATCTACCTCCATCTCCACCTGGATGAAGCCTCCCAGGAGACAGTTATGCTAAGTTCTTGTCTGCAAACATAGCAAAGTATCATTAGTAGTGTCGGGGTTGGTTCTTTCCCATGGGATAGGTCTCAAGTTGGGGCTGTTCCCTCAGTTTCTGCTCCATCTTTACTCCTGCATTTCTTATAAGCAAAACAAATTTGGGGTGGAAGGTTTTGAGGGTGGCTTGATGTCCCCCTCCCTCCTCTGGAAGACCTGCCTGGCTATAGGAGGTGGCCACTCCATTCTCTATATTTCCCTTTAGTAGGAGTCTCAGCTAGATTCATCCCCATAGATGTCTCCTATCCTCCCCTGGCCAAGGCCTCCAGGCAGCCACCAGAGATGCCCCAGCTGATGTACATTCTCATTCCCAGCCCTCACCATTCCTGTCACCCTCCTCAACTTCTTTCCTACCCAGTTCCCTCTCTCCAGCCAACGCTGACAGCTACTCTTCTGAGTGATATTCCTCTCTTGGGAGCTTCTTATCACCCGGTTTCTTTTGGTCTAAGAATTGTAGCATGGCTATCCTGCACCTTATGGCCAGTGTTCACTTATAAGTGAGTGCATACCTCACTCAGGATGATATTCTGATAATGTGGGTTACCACACTCAGGATGATATTCTCAAGTTTCATCCATTTGCCTGCAAATTTCATGGTATCTTTGTTTTGAGTAGCCGAATAGTATTCCATTGTGCAAATGTACCACATTTTCTTCTTTATTCATTCTTCAGTTGAGGAACATCTGATTGTTTCCAGTTTGGGGTATTACAGATAAAGCTGCTATGAATATAGTTTAGCAAGTATCCTTATGGTATAATGAGGCATTTTTTGGGTATATGCCCAGGAGTGGTACAGCTGGGTCTTGATGTAGAACTACTCCCTGTTTTTTAAGAAAACACCAAATTGATTTTCGAAGTGGTTGCCCAACTTTGTACTCCCTTGTTCTACATCCTCTATAGTATGTGCTGTTACTTGAATTTTTTATCTTAGCCAGTCTGATGGGTGTAAGATGGATCCCAGGGTCATTGTGATTTGTATTCCTCTGATGACTAAGGATGTTAAATATATTTTTAAGTGCTTCTTGCCCATTCAAGATTCCTCTGTTGAGAATTCTCTGTTTAGCTCTGCTACCCATTTTTTAATTGGGTTACTTGCTTTTTTTGTGTCCAATTTGTTTAGTTCTTTATGTACTTTGGATATTAGCCCTCTGTAGGATATGGGGGTGGTAATGATTCTTTCTCTGTCTGAGGAAAGCATCTTCAAAAAATGGTGCTGGTCTAACTGCATGTCTGCAGGTAGAAGAATAAGTATCACCCTGCAAACAGCTCAAGTCCAAGTGGATCAGAGACCTCAACATAAAACTGGATACACTAAGGTTTACAGAAGAGAAAATGGGGAATAGCTTTGAATACATTGGTTCAGGAGAAAACTCCTGAACAGAAAACCAATGGCTCAGGTTTTAAGATTAACAATTGATAAGTGAAACCTCATGAAGCTGAAAAGCTTCTGTAAGCCAAAGGACACTATGAAGAGGACAAAGTGATATTTTAAGACAGAATATTTACAGAGATGTGAAAAAGGGATGTTCTAAGCATAGAAGAAACACTCAGTCCTGCAGGAAATCTCATTAAGACAGGAAGTAAACAATTCAAAATAGCTTCAGGAAGTCCCTGAAACTGAGGACATTCACTAGGCCCCTTCCTCCCCCAATATGTATAAGGGCTACAAACTGCTGAGAGGTACTCTCTAAGCTGAACTTCTTAGAAAAGGTCCAGACAGAGCAACAGGGGTGAGGGTTGGGGTAAGGAAGTGATCTCTCAGCTTCCTGCTTCAGCTACATGAAAGCAGCTCCCTAAAAGTAGGTTTAAATAGAGAAAAGGGCATAGAGGAAGCCGAGATATGTGGCGTCCACCACAAAGAGTTAATGGTGAAAGAAAAGGGTATGTTGCTTGTGTGTATGGAAGGCCAAATAGCATGATTCGTAGGTGCCCCAAGTAGATTTTAGGTGCCCCAAGTAGATTTCTTTCTTCAGTATTTGTGTTGTATCTGTTTAACTCCGATAGGAAAAAAAAAGAAGTTAGATATATTTCTATATTCAAATCTATGCATTTTAAAAATGTAGTGCCACATTTCATCATCCATTCATTTAGAGGGGTATACATTAAAGTGAGTTGGGTAAAGTCCTGGGGGGCCCTAAAATGCTTTCATAGAGTTTGGAAGCCCCTGGGCTCCATAGCCCAGAAAGTCTGGAAAAGAGAGACACCTAAGTGCCAGCCCACTCCCAGAGGCACTAAGATGAGCAGATATGTGATGGAGAGATCGGGCAAGGGAGCATTCAGTGGAGAGATGAGCGAGAAAGTGAGGCCAAGAGAGGTTTGTGCACTGTGGAGAGAGGTAGAACTGGAGGCTCAGTGACAGTAAGGAATGGGCAGATATGAGGGACCTACACAACCACCTAGGGTCATGGTGATGTCTGGGTCAATAGCCCTACTACAGTCAATGTCTGTGCTGATGGCTATGGCCTGTTGTCACCAAAGACCATCTGAATATCAGTGGTCTTGCTGCCACCTAAGGTTGTGGTGATATTCTAGCCCATGCTACCACCACAAACCCTGTCTGGGTCCATGATCCTGCTACAGCTGGGGTTTGTGTTAATGTATGTGGTCTGAGTTGACATGGGGCTATGTCAGTGTCAATGCATTGGGTTGACCATGTGTCCTTCTGAGCACTGTGCTGATCTGGCTCCACCCCACATCAGCCACCACACTCCAGAGAACTCTCTCTGTCCCTTGCCTGGGAAGAATGGGAGAACTGGCACTGATTGAAAGAGTAAGGGAGAGATGGCCCCACCCCTCGATGGCTGTGGCTTCTTACCTGGACAGCACATGGGCAGCTGGCCCTGGTGGCAGGTGCAGGTGAGCAGGTGCAGGTGAGCAGGTCCCAGAGCAGGATCAGGGCAAAGCTGGCTCTACCTCTTGTCTGTTGTGCAGAGTCATGGGCATGAGAGAGATGCCTCCTGTCCCCTCCCTCACCACCTATGGCAGGTGGGTGAGCTGATCCCGAGGGTGGTAGAGAAAGAGAGCTAGGCTCACCCCTCACTGGATGCAGCACTCAATAGGTTCAGGTGAATGGGGTTTCCAAGGGAGAGCTGCCCTGAAGATGTGAGAGCAGAAGAGCTTGCCCTGGTGACTCTGGCACAGGAGAGCTGGCGGGCTGACCAACAGCTTCCACTCAGGCCCAGATCCAGGGCTCTGAGTTGGCCCACCCCAACTCATAGCCCATCTATGAACTTCATAGACATTAAGGATCTCAATGACATGAGCTTCATAGATGTTCTTCATAGATGTTCATAGATGTTTTTGATAGATGTTCAAGATCTCTATGACCCAGGCAATGACAGGATTATCACAGGAGTCCCAGTGAGGATCCAGTACTGAGAGTGTAGCAGAAGCCAGAGGCCTCAAACCAGATCAATTACTCACTGCGATGAATATTAGTAAGTAAAGCTATGGGGAAAAGGGGGTATACTATGTGATTCAATGTGGCACCCTGCGACTTCCACAGCAAGATGTTTTTCTTTAATGTTTTGGGGGAGACAGGCTGCAAGGGTAGAGAGCAGATATAAAGAGACTGGGAGATGGGTGGGACTGGGGTGCATGATGTGAACTTCACAAAGAATCAATAAAAATTTGTTTTTGAAAAAGAAAAAGGTTTGGAAGTTCTAATCTTGAAAAAACAGAACAAACAAACAAACAGACAGGCAAACAAACAAACAAAAAAACACACCAACGATATGATTGCCATGTTCTCACCCTCCTTCTCACACCAGAGTCCCAAAGAACTGTTCACAGGCCGAGATATCACCTGTCAGACAATGACTTGTGCTTCTGAACTCATGTGTGACCACTTTCTCTACCTCAGCTTTGTGTCACTCTTATGCTCCACCCAAGTGTCTTGTGTAAATGTTTTAAGAATGTGCAATGGCCCATTTAAGCAGGTGCTTCTAAACCTGGTGAGGATTCTTCGAAAGCTGATGTTCCCTGAGACCTTGGCTTCCTTCTCTGCAAGTTTCCCTTCCCTTATTTCAGGTTACAGAGGTGTAGATCCCTTATTCAAACAAAAAGACAAAAATCTTGGTAATGTATTTTACATCATCCCAAGACTTAAATAAAAAGTGAAAATTCAACCGAATTAGCCTTTATTGATGCTATTCTTTTTCATCTTTGATCAGTTTGTACCAAGAATACAATGTGGAACTAGTTAAAAAGGCTGTGGACATATACGGGTACTTACAGCAAGGCCACAGAAATCCCAGTTCCCTACCCAGTCAGGAGATGGATGTTTGTATCTCTTATTAAAAATTGTGCAACTGTGAGAAGTTTATGAAGTACACGAACCCCGAGAAGGTAGGCGTAGCCCAGGCAAAAGGACCCCAAATGACCTCACTTTAGTATACCTCTGGTGACTCTGTGTGGCATACCTAGCTTTTGGCAAGAAGTCTAGAAAACTCTGGATCCAGAATTACACTCTTGTTTACCATAAAAATAAAACACGCACTGAGCAATCATCTAAGATATTCATATCTAAAAACACTTTTTTAATTTGAAAGAGCCCACACAACTGAATTTTCATGAGTTGCAGGGATAATTAAGGCTACCCACCTATTTTTTGAATAATTTAGATGATAAGTCTCTATTCTCTTGGGGAGGAACTAAAGTTTCATACATGAGGGGGAAGTAATGTATTCAGAATGAGAGGTCTGCACAACAAATTCACAATAATTATAGAAATAATTACTTTTCCAAAGAAGTGGATTTATTTTCTTTTTCTCCATGTGGAACATGGACAGCTTGTTCTGTGCAATTGCAGTCTCATATTTAATCTTTTTGGCCAACTTCATATATTTTTTTCAAAAGAGAAAAGTGAAAATGATTATGTTATTGTACCCATGAAAGGTGCACTGACTACAAAGGAAGAGCGACCTGAAACTGGAGAGGATGATTTTCTCTGTTGCCTCATTTTTAACACTGTTTTTATTTTTCAGGTATACAATTCAAGGAATTAAAGCAAACACATCCCAACATTCTTGGCACATTTTTGTCATCATTTTAAAAGTACCTTTTGATTGGTTTTAGTGTCGCTTTTCTCTTCAGTGTTGATTTTCCTCAGGATTTCCCACCTGTCTAACCCACTCAAATGTTTTGAGATGAATCTACTCAAGTCCTTGTTCTTTTATGTAAGGACTCTCTTTAACTTACTTCAAGGATACCATGTTTTAAAGTTCATCTTCTGTCTTACTCTTCATGCTTCATGATGTTGGATCCTCGACAGTCATGCCCCTGCCTTCTCTCACTGACTCTTTTCTACTGCACTGCCTCCCATAATGCGTGAGTGCTGGAGCAGCCTCTGATGGAGGATGGTGAACGTTGATTTACAGTGCCCTAGAATATCATCGTCTTCTCCATATTTTAGACTACAATTTTAAATCTTCTTTAGCCTACGGAGAGTGTCTACATTTCATAGAACCAACAGCAAATGAGACATCCCTAAAATGTTTACAGGAGAGACTTCATGTTACTTTCAAATATAAAAAAATTCAAATGCCAAAGACATTATTGTTCAACGCACCATCAGCTGAATTATTCCCAAGGCTATAGACGTAGGAATATGTCTAGATTTATGCAGTGCGAGAGAGTGCTTCAGTTTCTGGCTCGAACCTGATCGATGCAGTAAGTGCTCAACATGGCAGAAGATAATCTTCACCTCTCCCACTGTGCTCTAGTTTATTAAAAGTAAATTCAAGATCTATATTGCTAAGTATCACCACTAGTGTAGGGTTAATTATATAAACTTCAAAATACGCTAGCAGTCTTCACAGATACATTAGGAGCTGGCAGAGAGTCTAATGGAAGAAAAAATATGCACACAAGCTGACAGTTTCTGGGAGTCAGGAGTACATGGAAAATGTAGTTTAAACATCCGTTCCTTAGTTTTAACATTAATTGGTTAGTAGTTTGATCACAGAAATTGATACTGTTGACCTCATTAACTTCCATGTGTCATGACAGGTTAAAAATGCAGAGGAAAAAATGAATGCATAAAATAAAAGTCAGGCTTTACAAATACTCTGTTTTCTTGAAAGCTTAATTAGGAGAGAAATGTCAGTTTTATTGCACAAGCATTTTAGGGAGTAGTTTTCCTGCAAGCCGACATCCACTTTTAAGTAGAAGTCTTGTACCTGACAGTTTTTACATAATTTTTTTTTTTTATATCAGATTTGGGTGTGTTTTTCTTTCTTACTTTTCTTCCTAATTTCATTTTGTTTTAGTTGTTATCTAGGGTTCAGAAGGTAAAGACATCCATTGTGCAGCTATAGCTTGTTGTGTATGTGTGTGCATTTAGGATATCCTCTCTGAAGAAGGAGAATGTTATTATACATATCTAACTGGGATTCTGGGTATTACCAGTAACCAACTAAGTCACTTATAAACGTGGTTCCTGACCATCTGTTGTGCTGTTTCCTAAAATGTCTATATACTGCGTGTGCCCGAGAGAGTCTCCAGCATTCGGGCAGCTATCCTGATCATTTTGTTGATTGTAGAGGAAGCTCACATAGCTACTTACTCATATTCACATAGAACCTAGTAAGCACCTGGTTGCAAACATCCCTTTTCATCTTGAGACCTTGAATTTTCTACCACCTACCTGCTGTTCAACTTAGAATGTGACTGTACAGGCAAGGGGTTTGTTCCCACTTTGCTTTATTTTTGTGACAGGATCTCATACAACCCAGGCTGGTCTTACCTTCCTGAACTTTTGAGCCTTCTGCCTCTACCTTCCCAGGTACTCAGACTACACAGGATTGTCCCATTCTACTGTATCTCCTTTGTGCTATGCTGGGGATCAAACTTAAGGTTTCCCACATACTAAGTTAGTGCGCTCCCAGCTGAGCTGCATCCTCACTCTGAGCTAGAGTTTTAATGAAGCAGTTAAAGTTAAGTGAGATCATGAGGTCTGGCCCTAACCCAATCAACTTCTGTCCCTTTAAGAGTAGTGGGAGTGTGTGGGTAGGGGAGCAGGGGTTGGGGTGGGGGTATAGGGAACTTTCGGGATAGCATTTGAAATGTAAATAAAGAAAATAATAATAAAAAAAATTTTTTAAAAAAAGAGAGACATTGGAGATAAATTTGCAGATAGAAGAGCGCTGAGGGGGCCTCCCAAGAAAACAAATCTGCAAAGACCTGATCTTGGACTTCTTGGACTTCTGGAACTAGGAGAAAATACATTTCTGTTGTTTCAGGCATTCAGTCTGTGGTATTTTGTTAATGGCAGCTTTAGCAGATTAGTATAAATTCTGAATGAGGGTTGTATTTCATTTTTATTGGGAAAATCATCGCTCATTCATAAAAATCCTAGCATTTGATTCAGAAAGTAATTAAATGTTAACGCTGGGGAATGACTTTAACATTTACATGATTGTGCCCTCCCTGCTCAGCACCTAAAAGGCAGGGAAACAGTCTTCGTGCTGTTTCTCCACATGTACCTTTCTTTGCCCCCCTACAAGGGTTGTTCAGCAATTTGCCATTTTCCACTGAGCCTGTAATTGTCTGAGAATCCTTTTAAAAAAATAAATTAAGAAAATCTTAAACATTAAAAACCTAGACAAGCCATTTTGTTTCTTGGGTTAATATACTGTTTCAATTCCTTGGAAGGATGCTTAATTTTTCTATTCTTTAAGAAACTATAAAATATTATCACTTAAATAGATCCTGGGGCTTACCAGTAAAAACCCTTCATTCTTGTTAGCATGCAGGTTATAAATATTTAGAAACATTCCATATTGCAGCTATTTTGAAATGTTTTAATCTTGCCCTGTTCTTAAGGTTTTCTAAGACTTAATCATCCCTCCTTTAATCTATAATAACACATATTAATGGGAATTTAGCTGTCTTATGCTTCATTCTCCATAATCTGTTTTTCTTTTCTTTTTCCTTAGTGAGACCAAATGCATCTGTCACTCCACTGCTGCTCATTTTTTTCTGTCGGTGATGAATTCTAGCTGTACCTATCCAAACACGGTACATAAATGCACACTGTCAAAACACAGTTCTCTGACTTAGGAGTTTCAGTTACCTTTGCTTGTAGCGTCCCTGAGCTTATCTCAGTAGTAGTTTACATATAAGGAAACAAATATACAGAGTTAGCACCATAGAGCATTCTACAAACATCTGAACATATTGTTCCAAAGATAGCTCTTCAGTCACCAGAGACTTTGACAAGCTTGGTCCACAAGAAGGGAAATTTCATTTCTGGAGGGAGTTGTCATTCTTGAAAGCAGGACAAGTCCAGCTGTTAAACTATCATGAAGTTAATAACTAGATTTTGATAAATAGTAAATATTCATCCATGTGAAGGCACATGGCACATTTCAAAAACACTTTATATTGGGCTTGGTAAGGTAGTTTCATTTGTCAAGTGCTTGGCAAGTGAGCATGAGAGCATGCGTTTGGATCACCAGTACCATACTACTAGCTGAGGACATGCCGGCATTTGTTAGTTACTGACCGAGGAACAGTTGGTTTTGCTTTAATGATGTGACCCTGAGTAGGAAGGTCTACTACACATCAGGGCAAGCCTCACTCTCAACAGAAGTGGGACAAAACAAACTGGACTCCTGAGACCAACAAAACACACACACACACACACACACACACACACACACACACACACACACACACACACACACACACACACACACACAAACCCCAAACAAAACAAACAACCCAAAATAAATCAGAGTTGGCTGGATTAGGGTGGTGAGGAAAATAAAGGTTATATGGGAGGGATATGGGTGGAAATAGGAGTTTTGCACTGGATATGATCAATATACAGTGTATGAAATTCTCAAAGAGGAACAGATCTTGGGCACAAACTCCACAGCCAGCCCCATAACACCCAGAGGCAGCTCCACTCCCAGGCCAAGGTGCTCCAACTCGCCCAAGATCAGAGGTGAGGAGGTGAGGAGGACACAACATCTGTCCCCAACCCCAGGAGTAACAGGGACTGGCAGGCATGCAGGAACTCCACCAGACCTGTGGTACAGGTTCCTTCCTATATGTCTGGGCTGCTGCCCTGAGCAGACCTTGGGTGAAGCCAGCCCACAACACCCAGCAGCTCCACTCCCAGGAGGTCTAACATGACCAGGATCATAGGATCACAGGATCACTGGAGCTTGGTCACACCAGGATCTCAGGGTCCCAAAGAGAACTTGACTCCCAGGAGCTCGGTTACACCCAGAATCTCAGGATCACAACATCCCAGAATCATAGGATCAGAGAGAAAGCTTGACTCAGAGGAGTTCTGACACAGCCAAGATCACAGGAAGGACAAGCTCCAGTCAGACATAGCCAGGGCAGATAGCACTAGAGATAACCAGATGGCGGAAGGCAAGCATAAGAATATAAGCAATAGAAACCAAGGTTACTTGGCATTATCAGAAACCAATTCTCCCACCTTAGCAATTCCTGGATACCCCAACACACCAGAAAAGTAAGATTCAGATCTAAAATCACTTCTCATGATGATGATAGAGGACTTTAAGAAGGACATAAATAACACCCTTAAAGAAATACAGGCGAACACAAGTAAATAGCTAAAAATCCCTGAAAGAGGAAACACAAAACTCACTTAAAGAATTGCAGGAAAACACAATCAAACAGGCAAAGGAAATGAACAAAACCATCCAAGATATTATAATGGAAATAGAAACAATAAAGAAATCACAAAGGGAGACAATGCTGGAGTTAGAAAACCTAGGAAAGAGATCAGGAGTCATAGATGCAGGCATCACCAACAGAATATAAGAGATACAAGAACCTTAGGTGCAGAAGATATCATAGAAAATATTGACACAACAGTGAAAGAAAACACAAAAAGCAAAAAGCTCCTAACCCAAAACATCCAGGAAATACAGGACACAATGAAAAGAGCAAACCTAAGGATAATAGGTATAGAAGAGAGTGAAGATTCCCAAGTTAAAGGGCCAGTAAATATCTTCAACAAAATTATAGAAGAAAACTTCCCGAACCTAAAGAAAGAGATGCCCATGAACATACAAGAAGCCTACAGAACTCCAAATGGACAGGACCAGAAATGAAATTTCTCCTGTCACATAGTAATCAAAATACTAAATGCACAAAACAAGAAAGAATTTTAAAAGCAATAAACAAAAAAGGTCAAGTAACATATAAAGGCTGACCTATAAGAATTACACCAGACTTCTCACCAGAGACTATGAAAGCTAGAAGATCCTAGGCAGATGTCATACAGACCCTAAGAGAACACAAATTCCAGCCCAGGATACTGTACCCAGCTAAATTCTCAATCACAATAGATGGACCAAACAAGGTATTCCATGACAAAACCAAATTTACACAATATCTTTTCATAAATTCAGCCCTACAAAAGATAATTGATGAAAAACTCCAACACAAGGAGGGAAACTACACCCTAGAAAAAGCAAGAAAGTAGTCTTTCAACAAACCCATACAAACATAATTCCACCTCTAACAAGAAAATTTGCAGGAAGTAACAATCACTTTTCCTTAGTATTTCTTAATTTGAAAATTAATATTACCAACATATCCGAATAGATTGAAATTCAAAAATATGAGCAATTAGAATTTTGTCGGCTGTCATCGTGGTCTCTCTAATTTTGTAATGGGAGAAATAGGTTCAATATTGTACAATCCATATACAATTTTTGCTTGTTTGTACATGACAGGGTCTTGCTGTGTGCCACATAATGGCTTTGATATTATGCTTCTCCTATCTTAGCTTCTCTATTAGTAGGATTGTTCATTTGATATATTTACACTATACTATGGTTTTCAGAACAGCTTACTTATTTC
>NC_034601.1:55441773-55443112 GCF_900095145.1 Mus pahari | reverse complement strand
AAAATGGTGCCTACAATTCATTCCTTTGCACAGCAGAACTGCCAACTCTTAGCTTATCTACTATGGAGGTAAACTCCTTTGGTGATGTGAGGGACATTCAAGTACAGCCTTATTACAATGAACTCCAATGTCCAAAAACTGTTTTTATTTTATGTTTGCACCGTAGTCAGAGCCAAGATTTTAAGCTCTACTAAAAACAAAACACAAAACAAAAAGTTTTATCTATTTATGTTCATTAAAAAACTAATAGTGATATATTATTCTAAAATATCAAACAGTTAATATATTTGGAGTTATTTAAAATTTGTATTGAGAAAAACATAAGTATTTTCAGTATTGCTGTAGACAAACATCTACATAGTTTATTGTGGTTTTATATCAAACACATTTTATAATACTCATTTTATTGTTACAGTATTTTATAAATTTTAAAGAATATGATAAAAATGAAAGGTATTACAGGTTTTGAAGGGGGGTGCTCTCCGGGAGGAGTTGGGGTGGGAAAGAAGAATGTGATGTAAGTCTATTTACTCAAAATATATTTTTAAATGTTAACAAATTCAGATAAATTCAACTATGTATCTTTTCTCATCATAATGTAATAAAACTTAAAGGAAAAAAAGAAATTCTCAAAGAGTTAATAAACATAGTATTTTTAAAGAGAGAGAGCACAGCAGTGTGTGTCTGTAAACCCAGGACCGGTGATTAGTATCCTGGGGACTACCTGCCACCCAGTTTAGCTGAGCCAGTGAGATTCAGAGTCAGGGAAAGAGCCCATTTAAAGAAATAAATGGGAAGCCATAGAGGCAAACACGTGATGTCAACGCTTGACCTATATGCTTACAGGGACATGCATACATATGCGTACACAGAGTAAAAATGATGATAATAATAAGGCAACTAATTGCCTTCTCTTTTTTCCCCTTCTTAAAGAGATCTAGCAAAGTCTAAGAGGATTACAGTCTTCAGAAATTTATCTGATATTCCCTCACATATAAAACGTATCCATTATATTGCTAAGTGATAAATTAATACAATCTGCAAAATTAAATTTTGCCTGTGATCTTGGTAGGTTCTTAAAGATTCTTGTGTGAGGAGCTCAGCTAATGAGCAGTCCACATAATATTTTGTTTTATTGGAAGATTGTTTGCATGCTAATTTCTTCTTGAAGAACTATATATATTTTTCCTAAGAGAAAATAATTATGCATAGAATATTATAGGATGACGGGAGAGATGACAAACTAGGAAGATAAAGACTTAAATATATCTAAGAAAAAGACAGAGAAAGAGGAGAAGGAGGAGAAGGAGAAGGAGGAGGAGGAGGAGGAGGAGGAGGA
>NC_034601.1:55440453-55441762 GCF_900095145.1 Mus pahari | reverse complement strand
GGGAGAGGGGGAGGTAGAGGGGGAGAGAGAGGGGACTGGGGAGGGGGAGAAGGAAACAAGCCCTGTTGAAGTCCTTGCTTATCACTCACTGAAGAACTAGAATCTAAATAGATTTCGGTTCAATTTGTTGGCACTTTTATCTTCAGGTTGCAGCTGTTGCTCCAGGGCACATGCCAGCCTTAACCTTTTACCCTCCAGGTCCTGGTCCTATGTCATGGGTTCTCAGCTTGCTGCTACACTTACTATGTTCTGCCATACCCATATAAACAGCTGAGTGTGTCGAAATGCTCACTTGCCTATGAACCAGAGCCCTGTGATTGGGGATGGAAGGTGGAGGTTCAAGGATCACTTGGGCTTGTGGGATGCTAGCCTGACTCCAGATAAACTTAGTTTACCTGACTGAATCCTGGAAAGAAGAAAGGTCAAGACTTGGGGGCCAAGTCTCAGTCATTTTTACCCGACTTTGTACAATGTTACTTTTGGGGTATGAGTCTTTGCGCATGTACATATATTTGAATGTGTGTGTATGTATGTACTATGTTCATGTGTTTTTTGTGCTGTATGTACACCAGATGATGATGTCACGTGTCTTATTCTTTACTTCTTTGCCCCATTCACTCACTGAGCCTGGAGTCCAGCTGGCACCCAGAAAGCCCAAGTGATTCTTGTGTTACCACAAGACTATTGTGACAGGTAAGTGAGTATTTGGACACACTCATCTATTTATATGGGTGTAGGAATCTA
The DNA here is from genome assembly GCF_900095145.1 of Mus pahari. NCBI lineage: Eukaryota > Metazoa > Chordata > Mammalia > Rodentia > Muridae > Mus > Mus pahari. The sequence goes on along the minus strand of NC_034601.1, from coordinate 55,441,018 downwards.
AACTAAAATATTATCGTTTGCATAGCAAGGACTCTTAAACCAATGAGCCATCTCTCCAGCCAGGTATGCCATCATTCTTACGATCAGAGCTTGAAGTCAGATATTTTGAGGGCAGATGGTTTATTAACATCTTGTGGTTACTTCCTTTGTATCGTACTGAAAAGATGTAGATCTTGGAATGTGAGTACCTAACATGTCATCTGGTGACTGAGACTGGACCTGCTAAAGCTGACAATGTCTTTGCTGCTGGCTGGTTTAGCTTCTTCATACGTGTTAACCCTAGACAAAATCCACAGAAAGGTATCTGGAGCTCAGACCAAACACTAATTCATTACATGGTAGTTAAAACCGTTTCAAATGTTTTGTGGTAAAGGTTAAGGAAGCCCGCACAAATGAAACAAAAAAATGTAGCTTGAGAAACTGCTGCAGTTTATATACAGGCAACCTCATATAAAGGGTTGGAATATGAGTAGAATTAAGAGAGGGGTTGTCCCGAGCTGTATCTCGCCTGCAAGAACACACTCGGACAAACAGATTCTTCTGTGGCAAAGCTTTATTGCTTCAT
>NC_034601.1:55438879-55440442 GCF_900095145.1 Mus pahari | reverse complement strand
TGTCTGCACCTGATTGGCTGTTTGCTCATAATTTCAAAAGTACACCCCGGGATGGGTCGTGACTTGGCGCGAATTTACTCTTGCACTTGCACACATTAAATATTTATAGTTATGAACAACAAAGGCCAACGCCATCCTGTAATGGCGATTGCTCACAGCTCTCTACAAGGGGTGATAGTGTTGAAACCTAGGTGGCTTTAATTCCACTTTTCTTGGACATTTAGAAGAGGGGCACGTTTGTGCTCTGGTTTGTCAAATGCCACTTCAATCTCCTTCACAACCAGAAATCGCTTTTTTCCCACTTTCCATAATAGATTAGAGGACATCTCCATGTTTGGGGACTTTAGGCAACTTCTACATACCTTTTCTGAGTTTTCAGAAATTAACATCTGTCTTTTAGATGAGAAGCATTTCCTGGACACAAGAGGAATATTTAAATGCATTCTTGAGGAGTTTTACCATGCTTTAAAGAGATCTACTGTTTACAGCAACCCTAAGACATGGCGCCCTTGAGGACAACAGTGGAGACAGATTCCACTTTGGCAAAGGCCCTCAGCCCACTTTTCCAATTTCCCTAATGCTTTTCAGGCTGCAGGTATTTGAATCCAGGTTTAGGCTTTGTCTGCCTTCAAGTCACAGCCTACAAATGTTATGTGCATTGTGCATGATAAATCCAGCAAGTGTTTGTATAAATGTCACGCTGCATGTAAAGTGACAAGGGTTTCAGTGTGTTTTTGGCATGAGATGAAGCATTAATTAAAGGACGTACATACAAATGGGTCAAGGGAAAACATTTTGCTGTCAGAGTGTTTGGGAAATGACCATAATGAACACTGTTGGCATTTTTGTGACCTATAAATGCTATATGGAGCTTTACCAAAAAAAATTCTACTGAGGTAAGCGGCAGTGAAGATTAACTAATGGGTACTTAAACTCCTGGCAAAATGATTATATTAAAGCTTCAAAAGAATAAATCACTATTTACTGATGCAGAATGGATTACATGGTTATTGCCAACCATAACATATGAGAATGTAATATCATTCATAAAACATTGAATACAATGATTCCATTTAGCCAGTTATTATTTTTCATGTCCACTCCTTTTCTAATTAGTAGAACAAATGTTTATATTAAAAAGCCAGGATAATCAGTTAAGGAAAAAAATCCATCCTACAAAGAATTGAACTGCAGTTTCAAACCATTAGAAATTCTTTAATATTTAGTACATCTTTTCCCGAATGAAACTTAGTGCCCATTAGAATGTGATGGTCTCTCCTGCTCTTTGAACTTTTTGGTCAGAGTTGGAGAGACTCTGATTTGAATAACATTGTTATAGGAGAACTTTCAAAGGAAAAATGATAAAGTAGGTTGGCTTTATTGCCTGGATAATGACCCTTCAATTCATTTTTACTGTGCAGCTGAGTATAACCTCTCTTCAAATATCACATCACATTCCTTAGGTACACCATGGTACCCAGCTTCAGTAAATCTGAAAATAAGCCAGTAGAAACATGTTAGTACCTGCTCCATATTCCAGGAATCCTTAATTTTCCTATTATA
>NC_034601.1:55436755-55438868 GCF_900095145.1 Mus pahari | reverse complement strand
TCTCTCTCTCTCTCTCTCTCTCTCTCTCTGTGTGTGTGTGTGTGTGTGTGTTTGTGTGTCTGTGTGTGCTTTTTAGCATTAGTAATGTGTCACTTTGGTTTCTATGTCTTTAAATTTATGGAAACTTGGTAAATTCATTCCCATACATAGGCTTGACTGTTTATGATAACTGACAGTCCCAACCTTAGGGGTGTTGTTAAGAATTAGGTTGGCAGCTCTGGGGGATCTGGTTGGTTGATATTCTTGTTCTTCCTATGGTTTGCAAACCCCTTCAGCTCCTTCAGTCCTTTCTCTAACTCCTCCATTGGGGATCTTGTGCTCAGTCCAACTGTGCACATCTGCCTCTGTATTTGTCAGGCTCTGGCAGAGACAGCTATATCAGGCTCCTGTCAGCAAGCACTTTTTGGAATCCCCAGTAGTGTTTGGGTTTAATGTCTGTATATGAGATGGATGCCCAGGTGGGGCAGTTTTTGGATGGTCTTTCCTTCAGACTCTGCTCCACACTTTGTCTCTGTAATTTCTTACATTGAGTATTTTTTTCCATCTTCTAAGAAGCACTGAAGCATCCACACTTTGGTCTTTCTTCTTCTTGAGTTTCATGTGGTCGTGAATTGTATCTTGAGCATTCCAGAGATCCCAGGGATTAAACCACTGACAAAATGAGTACACATGGAGGGACCCATTTCTTCAGCTGCATATATAGCAGGGGATGGCCTTGTTAGACATCAATGGGAGGAGAGGTCCTTGGCCCTGTGAAATCTCGATGCCCTAGTATATGGGAATGCCAGAAGTGGGTGGGTAGGTGGGTGGGGCAGAACACTCATAGAAGCAGGGGAAGGGAGTATGGGATAGGGGTGTTCCAGAGGGAAAACTGGGAAAAGGGATAACATTTGATATGTAAATAAATAAAATATTCAATAAAAAAGAAAAAAAATTGGGTGTAAAGTGGAATCTCAGTGTCCTACCATCCCACAAGGCCAGTTGCCCAAATATCTTCATAGCAACTTGATTCATAATAGCCAGAAATTGGAAAAAATAACTAGATGTCTCTCAACTGAATAATGGATACAGGAAATGTGAAATATCTACAGAATAGAATACTACACAGCCATTAAAATCAAGGACATCATGAATTTTGCAGGCAAATGGATGGAACTAGAAAATTTTATCTAGAATGAGGTAACATACAACCAAAAGACAGACATGGTATGTACTCACTTCTAGCCATAAAGTACAGGATAACAATGCTAAAATCAACAGATCGAAAAAGCTAAATAACAAGGAGAGCACATGGGAGGGTGGGTGAATCGTTCTCAGAAGGGAAACAAAATAGAAATGGGTGGAAGAAGGGATGGGGAGGGGAGCATGGCAGGGGGGTGTCATATGTAGGGAGAGCAGGGAAGAGAAGGAATATAGGTTGGGAGGAGGGGAAATCTCTAGGTCATGCCAGAGACATGGGATGGGGAGAAGCTCCACAGGGTCTAAGGGGCAAATCTAGTTGAGATTTGTAACAGTGCGGGGGATACGGATCCTGAAGTGGCCACTTCCTATAGCCAGGCAGGACTCCCAGTGGAAGGATAAGGACAGGAACCTACACACAAATCCTTCAACCCAAAATGTATCCTGCTTACAAGATGTGCAGGGACAAAGATAGAGCAGAGTCTGAGGAAATGGCCAACCAATGACTGCCCCAAATTGAGACCCATCCTATGGGCAAGAACTAATCCCCAACACTATAAATGATATTCCATTATGCTTGCAGACAGGAACCTAGTGTAACTGTCTTCTGAGGCTCCACACAACAGCCAATGAAAAGAGTTGCAGAGACTCACAGCCAAACATTAGATGGTGCTCAGAGAGTCTTACTGGAAGGGTTAGGAGAAAGAATAAAGGCCCAGAAGAGGACAGGGACTTTACAGGAAGAGCAATAGAGTCAACTAACTTGGACCCTTGGGAGCTTCCAGAGACTCAATTATCAACCAAAGAATCACCACAGGCTGGACCTAGGCCCCCTGCATATATATATATATATATATATATATATATATATATATATATATAGCAGATGAGCAGCTTGGTCCTCATGCAGGTTCCCAAAACAACTGGAGCAGAG
>NC_034601.1:55422506-55436445 GCF_900095145.1 Mus pahari | reverse complement strand
ATTATTTTATTTTATTTTTAAAATTATTATTATTATTTTCTTTATTTACATTTCAAATGCTATCCCCAAAGTTCCCTATACCCTCCCCCCGCCCCTGCTTCCCTACCCACCCACTCCCACTACTTGGCTCTGGCCTTCGCCTGTGCTGGGTCATATAAAGTTTGGGGCTTCTATTTCTAAGGAGAATTAGGGGAAGACTCTCATGAGGGGCTACTGGGAGAAGAAGGGCTGATATTGTGTTGCAAAGTGAGTAAATAAACAGATTTAATAATAAAAAAATTGGTAGGATGGTAATAAAAGAATGAAAGAACACATGCATTATATTAAAACAAGAATGTGGTTTTAATTTGATTGTGGTTACTCATTTTTCTGGAAATCAATTTTTCTACTTTTAGAAGCAATAAATTTTCTGTGTCTATCTTTATGGAGCAAGGTCCTAAATCCAGATGTTCTGTGCTAAGGATCATTGTATACTTGTCTTTGCCATGAATTACAGTAACAATTCCAATCCAATTTGGAGCAACTTGCTTGCCTTGTTTTTTTCTATCCTACCAGTGAACTCCCTTACTGTCCCATATGACAGGTGTGCACATGCTCTTTCCAACTGGGAAATAGTAGAGAGAAACTACCAAGTTTGTTTGCTCTGATTGGACTACTAGTTCTCAACCTGTGGGTGGTGACTCCTTTGTTGGCCAAACAACCCTTTCACAGGGGTCTCATATCAAATATCATACATATCAGATATTTACATTATGATTCATACCTGTAACAAAATTACAGATATATGAAGTAGCAATGAAATTATTTTATGGTTGATGGTAAATACAATATGAGGAACTGTATTAAAATTTCACAGCATTAGGAAGATGGAGAAGCACTGGCCTAGGCCCACAGTGGACTTGTACTTCCCAGGTCATTACATATATACATGTACATAGGAGAAAGTACATAGGAGTTCCATCAAATAGAATTTAAACAACACACTTTTTGCCAACTTCTCTTTTAGGTAACCAAGAGTGAATGAATGTAGCATCTGCGAAGCCCTATGTTTGATCCTCAGCAAGGTGAAATAAAGAAATTAAATCAATGTGTATTTTTTGGGCTATTTACTTTTGAGCTACCCCAAGTGCTTTTTCCTGACTCCTCATCTGTCCCCTTTTCTATCTCCCCTAGCAGAATGATGCAAAACTGATTGTGGGGATACATCTGAAGAGAAGTTGAACTGAAAACAAGGCCTTTGTTTTCCTAAATGATTCTTAATAAACAATGGTTTATTAAGTCTGGGATTTTGAGTCATTTTTTAAAGCAGATGATCCACTTTTAATTTATCTAGCTTGTGCTATGGTCAGAGGAAAACTCTCCAATAGCCAACAGTGGGTTAAAATTTGTGTTCATAGAGTTCATGGAAGTGGATTTGGGGACTAGAGATAGGGAATTTTTACAATATGCTGATGATGTTTGCAGTAAAGTGTTCACCAATGCACTGTAAAGAATGTTCAGTTGACCTACCTGAAAAAAAATGAAATTGTTAGGTGTACACTGCTTAATATTAACTTGGGTTGGTAGAGATAAAGAACTGATATACTTGCTAGTGTTTACAGATATTAATTAACTGGGGTTGGCATAGATAATGGTCTGATCTACTTGCTAGTGAAATGGGTGGAAACCGTCTATAAAAATAATTATTGAAAGTTTGGAAAGTTGAGTGCTTTCTATATCTGACACAACTGGAAATAAGACTTGATGCTAATTATCATGAAGGGTTTAATGAGAAAAAAAAACGATTTTAAATGATACCATTCCATATTAGAAATATGTTACATGGATAATTTAAACAATACGTTTGTACCAAAGAAGTAGCCTTGCTAACTAAGCCAGATTCTCCAAGAGCATTGCTATTTTTGGAGTGACCTATTGCCAAAATTTACAAATAAATATATCATATCTGAGACATGTTTTTGTAAAAGAACTTAGTTATATTTGCTATATATCATATTAATCAGAAATAAGCAATTTAGAAACCTGATAAAAGCAATAAGCCAAGACCAAAATGTGTTGACTAAAACTTGGAAGAATAATTAGATCATTACAAAAAGCAGAAAGTGAATTTCCCAAATTTCTGTCTCCAATGAGCAAAAAATGGTAGCATTTTATTGAATATTTTAGTATGGGTGAACCAACAATCCCAACTGATATGAGCAGGCACCAGAGGAACAATGAGAAGACCATGTCCTTCCTACAGAACAGGCTTGGCTCTGTGATGTCTACTTGATGGGGTTTCAGAATTGCTTTGTATATCAACAACTACTTCATGTTTCCTCCTGCCCCTTCTATGAATTAGAAAGCTCATTGTAGTCACACGGTTTCCAGTTCACCAGCATGTACTGGTGGAAGAAGCTGGATTTCCTCAATTTTTTTTTTTTTGTTTGTCACAAGACCATGAAAACCACGTGCGGTACCAAAATCGGACTGACTCTGTGTCACCAGGAATTCCTGACCTTTCACCTGGCTGCTATGAATGTGTGGGACTTTTGAAGTCTATGTTGAGTAGATCTATGAATGTATTCTATGTGGATGATGTCATGTCAAATAGAAGTCCTTCAGAAAGCAGGATTGGAGCAGAGATAATGGTATCTTTAATTTCTTTTTCTTCTGGGACATACTGATAGGCAGTTTCTTAGACAAACTGAAGTAGGTGGATTCAGTAGATTCTTGTGAATAAAATATAGGCAGAAGTGTGACATATGCTTCTAGGGCCAGACCATAAAAATCAACCATGAACAGTCACTTACTCATTTCCTCCTTCAGGGCATCCTTGGAATTTATGTGTTTAAGTTGGCAGCATCATAAAACTGAAGGAGCCAAGTTCATGAAGCATAGCCTCTTGATCCCCAAACTGTTTTATTAGATAATAACAGAAATCACCTATATAGGACATTGTTGAGTTAAAACAGATATTTAAAAGGGTTATCCTATAAGCAGTCAGTTATCTTGACTATTATCCCCAATGTTACAGCCTTATTTATGAAAATAAACACATTTTTGAACTAACTTCGTAGTTTTATAATGCCTCCACCTCATCTCTTTATTTTGAACTGTGTTTTGATGCATGATAATTCTTGTTCTTTATACTGATTTCATAAATTATTGAACAGAATAAACAGTTCACTAATTTTTATTTTTTGTTTGTTTGTAGTAAAAAAAATCTTCAAAATTCTATTACCATTACTCTGATCTCATTTTTCTATTGTGCCTTGACTGCAAACATGTCCCTTTCTCGTAAATTTCAGTGTGATTTATTTTGTCACGTTCTCTTTGTCATTATTTTCCAAAAGACTCCTAATGAAGCTTTTGTTTGCAAGGAGAACCCTCATATTGCGATGAAAGAGTGTATGAGCACACCAGATGGCCATCTCTAGATGGCATATCTGCTCAACTGTTTGTGTGCTTTTCTGATTGTGGTTTTCAGTTTTATTCCACACTCTGGTATGAAGTAAAAACTCTCCTCCACTCCTCATTTTAGACCTGCTAGGAATCTTTATCATCATGACATTTTTACCTGAATATTCTTAGGCATTTGTGTAAGACTATTGGAGAAGCTGGACATTAAGGTGGTCCTTTTTGCACCCCTTCCCCTAAAGCTAAGAGACCTCTCATTGATAGCACTATCAAAACAACATGGGATCAGTTGGATTTGGTGAAATATTTAAAAGTCACTGATAATTGCCTCTTTATTTTATTTTTACAATTAGGTGATTTGTTTCATTGATGACTCTGGCTTCTAAGGACCATCAGATCTTGGCCTTGTGTTGGAAATGACCTGGAGTCTGGAGCAGTGACCTTTGTGTACAGCTGCCAAACTGAAATCAACACTTGAAATATTACATGGGTTGCCAGGATGCCTCCTGGACTGAGGCCATTACTGCCAGCCAAAACCCATTTGGAATAGTAGATAGCGCTCAGACATTCATCCCAGCTGTGGCTTTAAGTCACTCATCCTGTATTTTGGGTGTCTGCCTTAACTCTTTGTCTAGACCTGCCTCTCTTTGCTATGGAGCAGGAAAGGGAGAGGGCTTAAACACTAAGCCACTACTTACAAAATATAATAAAATAGAAGTAGCCTATGATGAGTGTGTGAGCACAAATTTGTAATAGAATCTACAGCCATGCTGACTTCTCTAAAAAAGTCCAACAAAGAAGCACAGGTTACAACCCTGTTAGTGAGAATAGCATTTAGGGGGTGGCAGTATTTCATATATACTGGGAAGTACTCTAAACATTTCACATTCAATACTATATATACTTCCCTTTAGAAAAGAAAATAATTGGCCATATTGGACATGGTCATATGACATTTAATAATATATATGTCCTTTTCTTCAAATTCTTCCCAGATCTTCTACCAACTGCATTTCATATTCTTTCTCTTTCCAAAAACAACAACAAAACACAAAAACCAAACCCCCAAACAAACAAAGCAAAAAACAAAAAAGAGACAACCACTGCCCCCTACACACCAAAAATAGGCAACCCCCCCACAACACCTCCCCCCCCCCCAAACCAACCCAACCACAACCAAACCAAACCAAGCCACAAAACAAACCAACAACCCCCCCCAAACCAAACCAAACCAAACCAAACCCAAACAGTAAAGATCAAGTCAATTCTGTGTTGGCCAGTTATTTCCAAGTATATAGCCCCAACATGGGAGTGGTTAATATACACAATTTCACTCCATTAAAGTGACTGATTTTTTTTCCTCCCAATGTTATCAACTGCAAACAGGTTCCTGGTTGGGGGTGAGACTTTGCACCTACTTCCCTTGGTCTCTGCTAGGATTTTGTGTGGTTTAAATCTGGGCAGGTCTTAGATATGCTTCTACAGTATCTACCTGTGAGTTCATAGGTGCATCAGGTCTGTTCTGTCTGAAAAACAGTTTTCTTAGAATCATCCACCATATTTGGCCCTTACAAACTCTCTATCTCCTCTTCACTGCAGATTCCTGAGCCTTGAGTTGAAAGGTAGGTTTCAGATGTGTTATTTATTGTTGAGTGCTCCGGAGCCCCTCACTTCCTGAACATTGTCCAGTGGTCTCTGGGATGATTCCCATCTACTGCAAGGAGAATCTTCTATGCTGAGTGTTCAGTGATCCATCGATCTGTGTCTCAGCCAAGTGTCATGGCTGTGGGGTCCTGGTAAAGGGATGTTCACCAGTAGGTGGGGAGTCTGAAAGGGGTGGAGGTGAGATTGGGAGGAATGGCTTAGGATGGTGGCTGGGAAGAGCTAGGGACCACCAGGCTCACATGAAGGTTGAGTCCCCCGTGGCTGAATCTCATTTCACATGTGGAAATTGACACTCGGAATGTTAAATAACTTAAACCCACATTATTGAATGATGAAGCAGCAATTCTAACTGGGGCTATTTTGAATTGGAAGTTTTGACTGGCAAGCTTGTTTCCACACTGCAAATATTTCAACTCCATAAACCTGAGAATAAATCAGTTCAGGTCCAGAGGTATGTGAACTTCCCAAGGTTACAGAGTCAATCAGTCATTTAGTCAGGCCCCTGGGTCCTACACTGAGATCCTGAATCCTTTTTTTTGCATGTCATAGCATGACATCAATTTCTAACACTTCTTAGGCACCCTGTATTCCACATAATTGATGAGCCATAATCCAGATAATTAAATGTTACAGATAGAAATCTGGAATTCATGTTTCGTTAATGCTGTGTTCTTTAAAAATTGTTGCTCAGTTAAAAGGAGAAAGGTCCTATGTAACAGATAATTGCAACATCTCCCCTGTTCTATTTCACAGTTTTATTTTCAGGATCAATGAAACACCATCAGTAAAGTACATAATGTAGAACATTACGTATGATTTAGATAACATACAGGGTGCCCATGGCCCTGTTGTTCTTGTGACTGAGATCATTTTTTGTTCTCAGCTGCCCACAATGCGAAGGACCCACAACCGCAGGACATTTTCTCTCACCTAACCAAAGTGGCTCTTTCCTTCTCTGGTTGACCAGTTAGTAGTTTTGAGTGTTGTGGTTGTTGGATTTCTATATTGTGGGTAGCAGGAAAAAGTAAAGAAATGATTGTAGTCGCAAAAACTGGGCAAGAGAGCAAGCCTTGCTAACATGCTTAATTGCTTCCTATACAATGTTACTCTGAAGTGCTGGCTGGCTTTTTTCCAAGATCCAACCACAAGTGCGTTAGAAAACCACCTACACAGCGCCCTCTCATGGTCTCCCTCTAGAGTAAGAGTCTACCTCTCTTCTGAATTCTGGGAAGCCAGCTATAATAAGTTGTCTTGAGAACAATTTCTATATGCTACAAAAGATTTCAGAATGAAGTTGAATGCTTCATTGTTCAGAAATCCCCTAGCATTTTTTTTTTTTGTATTTGAAGTTTCACACCCTGAACTTGAGGTGCACTTTTAGGAATAGAGAAGAAAGAAGACCTTCTTGAATTTCTTGTGACATATGACACACATTATGTTTCCTCTCATGAGAATATTCCAGAAAACTGGCCTGACCAGAGTCCTCTGCTTAGTCTTCTGAATAATTTCTTTAATGCATGGTCAGCATTTTAGTGCTCCGTGTGAGACAATTGATTGAGGCAGGTCAATAGTTTTCATGTCATTCCCTATAGGAACTCAACATCAGCTTTCAGAGGTGGTCAAGGTACAGTCAAGACTTTCTGACTGATGCTATGGCTATCACATCCGGTGTTACTACATAATTCCATGCACACTGGCCTGATTTGGGGCTTGAATGCAAGTCGGATCACCCACTTTGTTCTTACTGTCCTGACAATTCTGAAATCCAAACATTGTTTGCCAAGTACTGGTCTGATTTTAGAAATGGAAGAAAAACAACCTTGGCCTTTCTCAAAGCCACCTCTGCCCTCTTTGTTCCTCTTCATTACCAATTGTTTTTCTTTGTCGGTTTCATTCAAGTTTCTCTGAGTCTGTCTCTTTTCTTTATTTGAGGGCCATTTCCTATTTCCTCTCATTTGGCTATTTCTTTTGGTTCTTTTAGTTAAGTTCAGTCTGGTGTTCTACCATAATCAGTTCCAGATCTGATGGATGATATCTATTTTCAGTTACATCAAATTTCTAGATTTATCTGTTATTTCATCTTCAAATTATCTAACTCCCAAATGAATCTTAACTACTTAAAAGCCAGCCTCTGGGATATATATTTTAACATACAGTCTGTCTGTGGCATAAACTATTCCTTAGAGGCTTGACAGTTTTAGAAGACCCATTAAACATCTCTAGTCTGTGTGGCTATAATATGCCAATCCTAGCCAGACACTGCGAAAAGCTGGTAGTTTTTAATTACTGGCACTTTTACTAGTCGGCACATCAGACAAAGGAAAAAAGGGAAATGGGAAAAAGAAATCTGTGGTGGGCATACTCTTTCTAGTAGATGTTCTTCACTGTTTTCTAAATTAGCATCCTTTAGGAAAGTCTCAGAATGGTGACCGGCTTACTTTATAAAGAATGGAAAGAAAGAAAGAAAAATGGGCCAGGCATTTTGTTACTAAAAGCCTGGGCCCAAAAGAACCGCAATGTTGTCAAGCACTGATTTGAAAATGGTCCTGGGTTTTGTGGGTAAGGAGTGGGGTGTGCGGAGAGGGCGCCCATGGGTTCCAGAGATGTTCATCTTTAACTGCCTTGAATTCCCATGTTTCTTAGAGAGTTCTTTTTCTTAGCACTGTCGCAAAATATCGGGGAGAAATCACAAGAAATATTTAATCTACTCTGTGGTCTCACAGGTGTATCAGTCAGTGACTTCCCTTGGTGCCACGGCATGATGCTGGACAAAAGCAACACAAGGAACTGTCTGCTTTGGCTTTACAGGTCCAGGAGATAGAGGCCAGGAGAGGAGTGGGAGGCTGATGGTCGTCCATTCTGTTGTCCAGAGTAACAGAACTTATAGAATGAATCTAGAGATTATAGAGATTCTTTAGAATGACTTACAGTAACCACGTGATGGCTCACAACCATCTGCAATGTGATCTGACGCCCTCTTCTGGCGTGTCTGAAGACAGTACTGTGTACTCATATACATAAAATAAATAAATAAATCTTTGCCGACACTAGTGGCACATGCCTTTAATCCCAGAATTTAGGAGGCAGAGGCAGGAGGATTTCTGAGTTCGAGGACAGCCTGGTCTACAGAGTTCCAGGACAGGCAGGGCTTCACAGAGAAACCCTGTCTTGACCCCCCAACCCCACCCCTACCCCCCAAAAAAGCTTTACTGGCTCAGTCCAGTTTCTTCATCAATGGCTGGCTCTGAATGGAATACCTAAGAACTCAGGACTTGTTCAGTCCATGACACTAGGTGTCTCAGTTGGTCTTCAATCCCAAAGAACTAAGCTCTCATGCCAGTGAAGGACTGGAATGGGCTTGGTAGCAAGGCTTGGAGGTCAATTGAGTAGGTGTCTTTCCATCTCAGGATCTGGATTAAATCTGTTACAGATTTGGATTTTAAGTGGATCATCCTACTTCAAATTAAGCAAAAGTCCCCCACAGGTGTGTCCTCCATTTTTTTTTTTTTTTTGAATTCCAGTCAATTTTAGTTAATTTAGTTAATTCCAGTTCCAAGTTGACATCCAAGGATCACCATTCCAGGTGCCATTCAGCACAACCTTCAAAGGCGCACCCCAGGGGACCATTTCCTCCAGCTAGAATCTACTTGCTAAGTCTCTACCTCTGTCCCAAATAATGCTACTGGCCAGAGACCAGGCCTTCAACACACAAGCCTCTTTCATGTTCAAGTCAGAACACACCTTAAGTCCTTGGCCCAGAGCCTTGAGATCAGGGTATCCCTCCTTTGATGGGAAATATATCTATGCCATTCTAGTTGGGATCTGAAATATATTTGCTTTCTCATGGGATCATTGTAACTTGGAGTTGAAGTTTCATAGCACCCTCAAGACAGAGGTTTGTGCTTCAGCCGCTCAGCTGACTCATTGTCCCCAGAGAAATGGCAAACCGAGTCTTAAGTACATAGCTCCCAACCTGAGTGCTTGGAGCACAGCCCATGTGGAAGCTAAACTGAAACTCTATGCTTAGAAATATCAACGGAATCCTTACTATCTTCTCTCTCTCAGCTCTCCAGGAAGCGGCAAGCATTTTTGACAACCCTAGCAGAAGCCAGCAGGAAGCCAGCAGGCATTGCTGCTGAACTTTTGAACTCTGAAACTGCATCTATTTTCTTAGTTCGGTTTGTTGATTCTTCTTTGATCTCATCTTATTAGAAAGATAATGCCCTAACATTTTAGCATATTTAAAATAAACTGCTCCCAACAATCCTTCAGGGAGCTCAGCTTAACTTTCGCCTTTTCCCAATCTCTAAAGCTCTTTCCGCTGCTGTGTACTCACCTTCATGGAAATTGTCTGTTAAATAATTCTCCCTAACAGGGAATTTACTTTTCTGAGTACACTTCAGGCGGAAGTATTTATATTTCATCTCACCATTCGAGCGCGAATTCTGTGAGTGTCTTTGAAAGCTTATAAAGCTAACGGAACAAAAGCCACACAGAGTGGTGAGGGTCTGGGTGAGGGCTGAGTGGTCCACTGAGGCAGGCTTCTGTTCAGAAAGGGTCTCAAGTTTAGATTGTTGTTATCTTCAAAGGAGGAAACAATGTGGAGTGAAACACTTATAGGCTTAAAAGATGGCCATCTAGTCAGTGTGGTGGCACATTCTTATGAGGCAACAGGACCAGCCATTCAAGGCTGCAGAGAGAGCTGGAGGAGGCTGCTCAGTGACCCTGTCTGAAAAGAGAAGGAAAATGATCAGGCACAGTAAACATTTTGCTTCTAAACCATGTCAGTGCAGCACACTTGGAATTCTTTTGAACACATGTAGCACACCAGAAGTCGATTAGTTGGTACCACACTAGGAATTGAGGTAATACATTAATTGATAAACATTTTTAAAAATATTAATTTAAAAAAGCCTTCCTGCAATTATCTTGTCAATATCAAAACACGTTAACTCTAATTTTGCTTTTCAGTTATAAATTTTATAATGCAAACATTAAAAGAAAGGTCATATTAGGGAGGGGTATTGGCACCTGTGAAGCTCTTCTTTACCTTTGTCTTCTAAATGTGACACAAATTTTCTTGTATCTCTATTTCTTTTTATTAAAACCGTATGTATGTATATATGTATGTATGTATGTATGTATGTATACATACATGTATGTATGTATGTATGTATATATTTATGTGCCATGGCACAGGTATGGAAGTCAGATGACAACTTGTAGGAATTGGTTCTCTCTACCATTTGGATTCCAAGGATTGAACTATGGTCACCAAGCTTGATGGCAAATGTCTTTACCCTCTGAGCCATCTTGCCAGCGTAGGCTATCCTTCTCTTACCTACGCACTTTATCTTCATCCAGAAATGGCACTAATTGCCTTATACCAGTCAATATGTTTTATTCTGGCAGTCACTGTCACTGTCCAAGGGATGCACATGAGATATATGGTCCAGCTTGACTGAGTTGAGAGTTCTTCTATTCATTCTCTGATTAGATTTAAAAGAGGAAATGGATACCTTAGACCATGAGAAGAATGAACCATAAGACAGCTTTAGTTCCCCCGAGCTGGAATCCTTGATCACACATTCCCAGATTTGCCAAGTGTGAGCCAGATGTTTCTGAGGACCTTCTGTGGGTGTGGTTAACAATTCCTTGCACCTTGAAAAAAGATTTTTAAAAAAGTATTTATGTGTTAGTCACATAGTCTTAACAGTTTTCTGTAACTCTAAAATGGAATTTCTTAAATATTTACTAGTAACAGTTTTTAAATAATCTGATGTAGCAAAAGGACAACTCAGGCTGGCCTAGGATATGGAATTTGTGAGTTTGGTGACAATCACCATCTAAGGACAACTACCTGCAACAGCCTTTGCAGTTCTGAATTCCTCTGTCCTCGGAGTTCTGAACTTCTAAGAAGTTTACCCCAAATATCACGCGTGGTTAAACAGGTTGAGAGATTGTGATACCGAAAGCCTGGTTATCCAGGCCTGTGCTTTACATTAGTGGTTTGACTTAAAAATGATAGATTTAGGGCAAACTCTAAGATAGAGCAAAGCCCAGAAAAGATAAGCTGAACAGTGTAGAAACAACCAAGTTGGGAAAATACGTTGGGTAAAACTGGATTGCATATTTCATTCATGTTGAAAGAGTCTCCTAAATACAAGTAAATTCTCAACCATTGGCTCCCACCCAGTTACAGTCTGAGGCCAGATATTCTTGGTAGAAGCTACGGATACTACTCAAATCTCACAATGCACACGACAGCCATCCATCCCATGACACTCCTAACAAAGGATGCTCTACTCTGGATATTCACTACAGCAAGCTAAAAAAAAAAAAAAAATGCTGTTGTATTTCAGCTGCTCACAAATAGATACATACTGTAGCTGGTGCTTCTTTCTGATTCTTTTGCTCAGTTTTCTTCAGTATTTTCTCTTGATTTCTTACATGTGGAAGGGGGCCTGAATTTTGGCAAGTTTTCTCATTCATCTTTGCCTTTACTAGAAAAGTTTGTAAATTTTGCAATTAGCCTCATATTTTTGAATATACAGTAAATAGTCTGTAACCACCATGGCAGTTTTTCTCTGGGACTCTTGCCTTAGCTTATTAAATGTCTAAGGAGCACTTTAGCTTTCATTTTCCTGAAAGAGTCCATGTGTAACCCTTTTCCAGCTTTGCAGAACTCACTGTCTAAGAGTACAAAATGGAGGAAGAATTCACATGCCACCTATACAAGGAAACACTCCTCATCTGTGGTAATAACATCACCCCAGAGCTATGCAAGGCTACATAAAGGAGTGAAAACTCTGGATCTAGACATAATTTACAGATTACCTACTCCTGGGGTAAACACGGTTGCACAAGTCTGGGTACCTAACGGGGCCACTCACAGCTTATCACTTCCCCTGGTAGCATCTCTAGGATAACTGACCTCTGGAGTATTTGGGGAGCTTACTGGCCGCAGCCTGGGGTGAGGCTGCCAGCTTTAATCATTCACTCTCCCCCCTGTAAAGACAGCAAAGAGAATCAACTCAGTAAAGCTGAGAGGGCATGAAATTGTGTTAAGCAACACTCACGACAATGACTAGATTTGCTATTTTAAAGTAAATGACTAAATGTCTTCTTCTTTCCCCCATCCCCCCCCACCCCTCCTGAAATTGTAATTTTCCTGTGCTGTTGAGTGTAAAGGTGACCGTGCTGCGGTGGGATCTCAGCGGTTTGTAGTCGACAGCTAATCAGGTTGATTCATTTGGTGAGGTGGGCAGTGAGCTCAGTTATAAAACAGAATTGAGTTCTTACACCACCGAGCTCTAACACCATACATTTTTTTTTCTCTTCCTGCCTTTAGAAGGAACAAAACAGTCATGCAGACTCTTCAGAAGAACGCTGTAGATGCAAGGTGTTATCGGTAGCAGAAAACACAGTCAGCCGTGGAACAAAAGCCACTTTCCTTCCTGAGTTTGTTCTCATTCTTTCAGTAATGGATGCAGCTTGCTGTTGCTAACGGGAATGGGAGGTTTTGTTAGGGCCTGTCCTGGCTTTCTCGTAGTTCCATCCCACAGCTAGTGGACTGGAAAATGCACATTTACTTACTACTAATTGCACCAGAGCAGATCAGTATTACCAACATTCCCCACAGGATGGCATCCATCAGTTAAAAACACAATGTGCAGTTTAACAGATCTCATAAAAATAGAGATGGATTAAATTTTCTATTAGGGTTTATTTTCTATTAGGGTTTCTATTAGGGTTATCAATATTTAGGGTTTATTTTGATACACACTTTAAACTGGACAATAGTAAGGGAGGAGAGAGGATGTTTTCTGGGAGCTGGTACTAATGGAGAGCTGGAGACTGTGGTTTGTGCAAAGGTAAGAATGGGACTCAGGGTGAGGACAGGGATGTTATTCAATAAAGCTTAGCATCGAAGAGCCCCAGATCACCAGAAGGCCACTGACTGAATTAATTTATTCTCCTCTATTAGAATATTAGCCACCATTGGGAGATCAAGCCAGAACAAAAGGAGCCTCATGCTAAATAAAAAAGGGAAACACAAGATGATGATTTTGAATTGTATTAGTTGAAACCAGGGAATGCTAATATTTCTAGTGTTTTATACTTGTGAGTAATGAAACTACAATATGTACTGTTTTTCCCACATGACCATAGACATTAATACGCTACCCATAGATCGATCAATCTGTCTATTTGTTTTCCTTCCTTCCTTCCTTCCCTCCTTCCTTCCTCCCTCCCTTCCTCCCTCCCTCCCTCCCTCCCTTCCTTCCTTCCTTCCTTCCTTTCTTTTTGTTTTTCTTTTTCTTTTTTCATTATTTTTTAGTGTGGGGAGAGGTCTCTAAAGAAGGCATAATGTATTTAAGCCAGGATTAGAACACCCAGCACTAGAACAAATGCAGTGACCAGTATGCTACTGAGAAAGAACATAACCAGGAAGAAGGAACGTAGGTTTGAAGCTGTGAAACCACCTTCACAATTTACGTTGAAGACTAACAAAAAGAAAAAGGGTTACTCTGTGTGTGTGTGTGTGTGTGTGTGTGTGTGTGTGTGTGTGAGGGGGGGGGGCTTCACTTATGTGAATTCTCATGCGAATCTCTGGAGAAGAGAGGCCAACCTTGAGTCAGTCAGTCTGTCTATCTATCTATCTATCTATCTATCTATCTATCTATCTATCTATCTATCTATCATCTGTACTGGATAGCTTTGTGTCAACTTGACACAGCTGGAGTTATCACAGAGAAAGGAGCTTCAGTTGGGGAAGTGCCTTCATGAGATCCAGCTGTAAGGCATTTTCTCAATTAGTGATCAAGGGGGGAGGGACCCTTGTGGGTGGTGCCATCTCTGGGCTGGTGGTCTT
>NC_034601.1:55421047-55422495 GCF_900095145.1 Mus pahari | reverse complement strand
CTATCTATCTATCATCTGTACTGGATAGCTTTGTGTCAACTTGACACAGCTGGAGTTATCACAGAGAAAGGAGCTTCAGTTGGGGAAGTGCCTTCATGAGATCCAGCTGTAAGGCATTTTCTCAATTAGTGATCAAGGGGGGAGGGACCCTTGTGGGTGGTGCCATCTCTGGGCTGGTGGTCTTGGGTTCTATAAGAGAGTGGACTGAGCAAGCCAGTGGAGGCAAGCCAGTAAAGAACATCCCTCCATGGCCTCTGCATCAGCTGCTGTTCCCTGACCTGCCTGAGTTCCAGTCCTGACTTCCTTGGTGATGAACAGCAGTATGGAAGTGTAAGCTGAATAAACCCTTTCCTCCCCAACTTGCTACTTGGTCATGATGTTTTGTTTGTCCAGGAATAGAAACCCTGACTAAGACACTATCTATCTATCTATCTATCTATCTATCTATCTATCTATCTATCTATCTATCTATCTATCCATCTATCTATCTATATTGTTATAGAGTCTCTAACTGCCCTGGAACTTGCCATTAAACTAAGCTGATTGACCAAAGATTCTAGGTGACTCTGTCTTCCTACTTCCATCCCTGGGTTTACCAGTGTGGACCACCATACTTTGCTCTTTTAGGTAGGTGCTGGATGTCAAGCTCGGATCCTTATCTTTACCCAGCAAGCACTCTACTGACAGAGCTATGTCTCTAACCTCCAGATAGCAAAGTTTTCTAAGGATGATTTATTCACCTTCCAAGAAAGGGAAGTGTTAACTGTGCAATGAACACAACTGGGACTGGTTGACAGTTTGGGGGAAGTTGAGTCACAATTGACACTGTAATGGATGGAATCAGAGTTTCTTGATTTCCCTCAGCTTCTGTCCACCGTGGTGTTTCTGCCACTGTGGCGCACTGAGCATTGAACATTGCTAATCCCCACACAGTGAGTACCACTGTGTTCTCAGGAGACAGTCTCCCTTTGTCTTGCTGCTTCTTTGTCCATCACATCCTTGAGACCTTTTATGGCTAAACCTGTCAAACACACTTCCCCATCAACTTAGAAAAGGCACCGATGTCCTCATGGAGGAGTTATCACCTCACTGGGGATGATGAAATCACAGTTCATTTTCCCATTACCAACTGCCAGTTCATTTCAACAGCTAAGGGTCTGGGAGTTCCATTACTGAGAGAGGGAAAAATAAGCTTTTCTGTAGCATGTGAGGTATCTAGTATACACTTCATAGAAAACTACAATGTTATCTTCTCTGAATTAGCCAACATAGGTATTTTATTCTTAAAATGTCAAAACAGAGAAAACAAAGCTATTAGCAATAACATGTTTATGTCTGAAGAATCTTTTATCACAGTTACAGATACAGTGAATTGTATCTGGCCTGTGAAGGAAGAATCTTAGGAGATCTGTAATAAAGCACTGATAACAGGAAATGCAGAATTTCTG
>NC_034601.1:55411393-55421036 GCF_900095145.1 Mus pahari | reverse complement strand
TCTCAGTTACAGATACAGTGAATTGTATCTGGCCTGTGAAGGAAGAATCTTAGGAGATCTGTAATAAAGCACTGATAACAGGAAATGCAGAATTTCTGATGTGCTAAACATCAGGAATTCTGCATTTTATATCTCCCCCCCAACCCAGTGATTTTTGAATATGAAAGCCAGTTAAATCCTAACCAAACACAGGAGCCTTCTCTGTATCTGCAAGCACACTGAGTCTGGTAGATCTGACATCATAACTGTGACAGTATTTAAATTCAGCTATGCTACTTCTGGTTGCTTGGTTTGAGAATTGTAATAAGCGTCCTGTACATTTGGGAATGTGCTAGCACAGGGGTCTTTTAAAATCACTTTGCAGCCTGATGATGAAGGATGCTAAGAGACAATACTATTATGTACTGTGAAAGCGTAATCCTCTTTTTATGCTCAGAAAGTTTGCTTACTAGTGTTTTGAAACTAGGCACCTGTGAGAGCTAGGCATGCCTACTGCATCTCTTCAGTGTGATTATTTACCAAGAACAAAATGTCATCGGGCCATGGTGGCAATACTTTCATCTTCCTGAGTCCTAAGTTCTATGATGACATTCTACTAGGCAAAGAAAAGGAAAAACAAAAACAAAAACAAAAAACCAAAATAAAATCCCAGTCTTTTTTGATACTATCAGCATGTAAAACTGTAGGCGTGAAAGGACCTTGACATCTCTGTTAGTAAATAAACAGAGTGGTTACAATTGTTCTGACAAGAGGGTACAGAGGATGGTGCTCTGGCAGGCTCATTTCTCTTTGTCTCCCCCCACCCCCTAGCACTCTCTCCAGTTTGACAGGCCGATTGGATTGCAGAGGCCAATGAAAGCATCCGTGTCTCTCTCAGGTTGAAAGCCTTTGCTCAGCATCTGTGAGGGTGACTTTCGTGCTGCTGGGTGTCAAGTCATACAATATGAAAAGAGGCAGCCTTCCTGGGCTCAGCCATCACTTTCCTGGGAGAGCAGTTCTGACGAGCAAGTGGCCAATTAGAAGCTGAAGATATCTGACCATCACTGGCATCGATTTCTGACTGTGGTGTTACTCATTAGACTAATAAAAGCCATCCTGAGAGTCCATGGAAACATGCTTCGTGTGTTCTTAGAAGACAAGGAGTCATCTCTCACCGGTGCTAGCACATCATTCACCTTGAAGATCAGAATGAAAATCAGAAATCGATAGCATTTCTTTTCCCAGTCTGTTAACATATTCCTTGTGTATGTGTGTGCTTGTGTAAAGGAATATGAGGAATATGCATATACACACACACAGGGGAGGAGAGAGGGAGGGAGGGAGGGAGGGAGGAGAGAGAGGGAGAGAGAGAGAGAGAGAGAGAGAGAGAGAGAGAGAGAGATGCTGTGATAACATATTTCCTTAGGTCACAAAATTCAAATCTAGGTCAACATTTTGAAGAGACCATCCATGAATCTACTAGCTCTTGCCTCATGCAAAGCTACCCAGACAGCAGTGACTTCACCAGCTGTACGATGGTGATGGTGTCCTGATCTTGCAGATCAACCACCTGAACCGCTCAGCTGGGAGACTCTTCTGGCCTTTAGTGTGCTAACTCTTGTGAACATGGTAACCTGCCAGGTTGACTTCTCACTGATCCTTCTAGGATGACTTCAGTTTCTATGGTACATTTCTGCACCATGTGGAGTCTCATCTTCGAGTGAACAAGGTAGGGCTTTGCTGCATTCTGTCTGGGTAGGATTCAAAAACAAACAAACAAACAAAAAACAAAGAAGAGAAACTAGATGTCTTGAGGCTTAAGTTTAAGGTGATCCACTGTTTCTTTGTTTTTGTTTTTTGCCTTTTGGGGGGGGGTTGATAGGGTTTGTTGAGCTTATGGTTCTACATCATTGTTCTGCATTGGAGAGAGTTGGAAGAGGAACTCGAGCAGAGTAGGAACTTGAAGGCAGGAATTGGAGTTTAGGGTTCTGGCCTAGCCTCTGATGTAGAAGCCTTCTACCAGAGGCATGACTGTCCCACATTTTGTTTTGTTTGTTTGTTTGTGGGGTTTTTTGGCTACATTCTCCAGACCAATGATTATTATGTAAGGTGTAAATTCGAGAGACTAAGGGTAGATCTCCTTCTTGAGGTGAAAGAGATAGAAACTCAGTCCCAAAGGAAATGAATTCAGGGTGAAAGAGTTCGTCCATTTTGTAATTTATTGTAAGAAATTCAAAAATAATTTCTTTCAGTGTTTCTATGGATTGTTTATAACTTGCACAATTTTGAATTTTGTTGTTTTGTCTTTTGCAAGTTTAGGTCTGTTATGCTTCTTAAGTCCAAGGATTGGGATCAATTTTACTTGGGTCTCATTTGTAATTTAGTGTATAAAGCCACACAATTATAGAGAAAAGTTTTAGAAATTAAAAAAAAAAGAAAACCCAATTATACATTTTTCCTTTTCCATAAATATGTTTGTACCATAATTGAGGTCAAGTTTGGACAGACCGTGCCTAATCACTATCACCCCTTTCCTCTGCATGTATGAACCACAACGAACACAGGCTAGTGGGTTTTTTTTTCTTCATAGAGTAAATGAGCCATAAATACTAGAGAAAGAATACAAAGAGGTGGATATGTCTGCCTCTTACCTAGTGGACAGTTTTGTAATTTATAATATCCTGTGGCCTAATGTTTGTGTCACTTTTAAATCCATATGTTGATACCCTGTTCCACAGAATGATGAGATTAATTAGCAAGGACTTTGGAGGTGGCTAGATTAAAGGCCAGTAGTGCCATTTAAAAAGAAGTCCCCAGAAACTGCCTGGGCCTTTTCACAGATTGAAGATACCACAAGAAAGTGTTGTCTCTGAGGCACAGAGCTCTCACCAGGGGATAGGAGCTGATGGTTTAACTTTGGACTTTTGAGCTCACAGAATTGTGAGAAATACATTTATGTTGCTGATCAGATCCCCAGGTTATGTAGTTGCATTACAAGTAGCAGATCAAACAGACTAAGATGCATTGTAAACACACTTAGTTTATACAGTTGGCCTAGGAAGAAGCACATGATTAATGGATGCTGAATTGAAGTAGAATTTGTAGAACCCTTCATGGTGGTCCCCAAATTGATGAAAATAAATATAGATTTTTCTCTTTGAAAAGGAAGGAGTAAGAGGAAAGTGTAGTTTCTTTTGTAGTTTCAGTTAACAAGATGGTCTAACCTAGAGACATCTGAGGAACCAGATTGACTAGTGGCCATTTTCATGAAGAACTGTCTTGATTGGTGATTAGCATAGGAGGGTGCAGCCCACTGTAGGAGGCACCATACCTAGGCAGGCAGGCCATACCCAGGTCACAGAAGAAAGGCAACAAGTAGTATTCTATGGATGTGGTTTTGCATTTTTGCTCTCTTTCCTGCTTAAAAAAATTGATCTGCCATTCATGCATTTGTCTTAAGGAAGTAAATTGGATCTCCTGAAATGGTGGCTAATGACAGGAAAGTGGAAAAGAAACTGTTCCTTTCCCAGTTAACGTGTGGTCAGTAAGGCAGGGAAGTTAGAACAAGTAGGGAAGACTGAACAGTGGCCTCTGGTTGGAAGCAGGGTTGAGGGTTCCTGTGGTCTTGTTCCAGAGAGTTATGCTCCTGTGTCATCCCAGATGGCTCCCGTGGAAGAAGCTGGGAGCTGAACTCGGGCTGAATTTAGCTTTATTTTTACTTCATTCATTTTTTCCTAGGAAGTCGATGACACACATTATGCCTCATGCTGGAATTTACAGATTTGGGCTCCTACATCAGTTCAGACGTTATCTCCAAGGCACAATCCCTGAGATCAGAGAGTGTGATGCAGCATTATCCAGCAGCAATTATTTGCTCAAGAGTTTACAATTGTTTTCTCAGAAGGTGGCCTCTCCATCTCCCAAGGAAACGACAGAACTGTTGATGAGATTTCAGTTCAGGGGCTTGGAGGTAACTTGAAGTCTGACTCGTATTCATTGGCAGATACATTTTTAAGCCAAGACTCAAATCAGAGATTCCCCCGAGGTGGATTCTGATGCTTTGTTTAACAAAGCAAACGATGAGTCCAAATTATTCATTACCATATTCATAAGTAATCTATTTAGTAAGACAGTATGGAGATAATAATAAAAACAAATATTGAATGAGGCTCTTACCATGTCAATGTTTTCAGCATGTACAGTTTGTCAGCTCATTGTTAGTCTGAAATAAATGGTTCAAAATTAATGGGCACATACTCTCCTGCTAACTGAGAAAGTAAGGAATGAGGAATACGGAGGACTATGTTGTTAGGCTTCCTAGTAAATCTTTCTGGGTGTGTGTGAAAATTTAATAAAGAAAAATGTGTTTAAATTTATTTCAAATGAATTTGAATGTCCAAATTTTATTGTCTTTCTTAAACACAAAAATCATATGTATCAAAATAAATGCAGTTTAATAATTATATCGGTTAGTGTGATCTTTTCTTTTCTCTTTGGTTGTAGGGTCTTAGAGGGTCTAGGCTGATGTCAAACTTGCTACTAAGCCAAGGCTAACCTTGAATCTCAAGTACGAATGTGTTCACTGTCCATGTTCTGGGATTACAAGTATCCACTATTGCACATGGCTTCTCTGTACTAATTTGTCTAATCTATTTTCCATTCTTTTCCATCCTTTATTTTGGATCTTTCTTATCCATTTTTTTTTGATATTCCTATTGTCTTATGAAAGTGCAGTTAGAGTACTTGGCTAGGTTGTAAGTGATGATCTGGCTGCAGTTGTCTTTACGTCCTCAGATTATGTGTGAAAGAACTAATGCATGCACAACTGCCACGTATAGGTGCCTCAGAATGTAGGACCCCCTCTTGAGGAACTCCCTCGGGTCCTCAGGTCATGGGAGTTAGGGTGCCCCAGGAACTCAACAGACAGGCCTTCTTTCTGTAACCACACGAGGCACTTTTATTGGTGGAGTTCCGGTTCGACTCGTATCTCACGCAGGAGACAGAGGATGTCGACCACCAGACCCAAAAGCTTGAGGTCTTTATAGGGTAAGGGTCGGGGGTGGGGAGAATTGGCGCAGTTACATGCGATTGGTTCATTTAAATGTACACATTTGCAGAAATGTACGTGCAAAGGCAGGAATGCTAGGAGATCTGAGGAGCAGGTTAGCAGAACATTTGGTTCAGTCCCAGGAATGTTCCAACAATGGCCTACCTGGGCATGCCCAGGCTTGTCTCACTGTGCTCTTTGCCTCAGGCTTCCAAGCTTACAAACAACTATTTCTCTGGACATAAGTTGCATGAATCCCAGGCCTTAAATTTCATTTTAAATTTCATTTCCCTTCAGGAAGAACAGCAAAAAAGAACAGCTAACCTGCCTGTCTCTGCATCCTGATCACAAAGCCTTTCAGCAAGGTGTTGAGAAGTCAACACAGGGAAAGACAATCTTCTTGCTTTCATTTGCCTGTTTCAGAATCATCTCAGAAATAGCCAGATGTTCTTCTCTGAGATAGGGGCACTGAGAAAAGCACCCGATTCACCTGTTTCTTGTGCTTTTGTGTGTGTGAAATCATAAAAAGAAAGGCATGCTAGCTTGTTATTATGATAAGGTAGATGATTCTTTGATAAACACTCAAAAAAAGAGAGCTAGGGAATCCCTTTGGGGAGAAATGTTGGGAGGATATATTTGTATTTATTGGAAAGAAGAGAGGGAGGGGTAGAAGAATGAGAGAGAGGGTAGAGGATAGGGGAGGGGGAGAGGGGAGAGGGGAGGAGGAGTAAGAAGAGAGGTCACGGCCAGAGTTATTTCTTTTGATTAGAAGGGGCTACTTTATCATGATGCTCCAAGGAGGATCACTTGCAATGTAGTTTTACAGAAATATTTTTATCTCATTTTACAGAACCCTCAAACCCAGGATCTGTCATTATTAGCAGGAAAGTTTAAGTTATCCATGTTCTTTCCAAAAAGGAAATCAGAGTTGAGTTGGTTTGAATGAGCAGGCTCCAGCAAACAGTAATGAATTTAAGGCACAGTACACATATGAAGAGGGTTTCAATGTTAAAGTTCTGTTTTTTTCTTAAGTTCTCAATGTTAAACAACTTCTTCCCCTCCTCATCCTCTTCTTTTTCTTGCCTTCATGAACTGGTATTATTTTTAATTGAAAATCCATGCAGTGTATGGTAACACTGATTTTCTCTCTCTCTTTTCCTCTCAGAACTTCTCTATGTCACTCATCCAACTTCAGGTATTTTTTCTCTCACTTGAGAAAAGAAACTGGTAAATAAAAAACACAAGCGAAGCAGAAATACAACCAAACCCATTGAAAAACACAGAAACACACACACACACACACACACACACACACACACACATGCAATATCTGAAGCCTTAATATACAATAAAAGCACAGTATGATAAAGCATGCCCAAAGTAATATGAGACTAATGAATAATAAATTATGTACATGTGTTACACATACACAAACACACACACACACACACACACACACACATACACACACACACACACACACACACACACACAGACACAGAGAGAGAGAGAGAGAGAGAGAGAGAGAGAGAGAGCAATGGGTTTGTCTTATGTTGGCCATTTCCTGTTGGGTATGTGGCCTACCCTTAAGTAGGTTTTAACTAGTGTCTAGTGAGATTTCATTGGAGAAACTAGTTTGCCCTTTGCAAGTGGTTGTCAGTTGGCGATTCCATCTTGGATAGAGATGGAAGTTCATGTGTACTTCATCCTCTCCGCATGGAGACTTTATCTGGCTTGTTAAATTTTGTTCACAGTGTAAGAAAACATCTGTTGTTTCCATTTCTAATCTTTTTTTTTTTTTTCTGCCCTTCTTGACTGTTGTGTTTTTCTTTCAGAGACATAGCCTATTCCATTTGTTTAAAAGGTGCCCCTTTTGCTCACCAGTTTCGGTAAAGAGATGGAAATGACAGGCAATTGAGGCTGGAAGGTGGGAGAATAAAATGTAACCACAAAGAGCTCAGTGCTGAGAACCAGCCAGCAGCCCACCACATTACCAGCATCTGGCACTTCTTCAGACCCATAAAACAATACTACTCTCAGCTAAATAATGAAAATCTCACTTTTAAAAGCAATTCTATAAATTCACTACAAATAAACAAGAGCAATTGTCTGGCTGCCAATTACCATCAGAAAGCATCCATTTGCTCTTGAAAGCGCGTGTTTAGGTCATTTTGTTTTCTTCCTATGGCTGGTGTAAAAAGTTGGACACATTAAACCTGCATTGTGTTTGGGAACGTGCAAAAAAATGCTTGTCTTTATAGTGCTCTATTTCAATTCTCTTGATTGTTCAGCATAATTAAAATAAAGCCTTCAAACACAAACAGCTTGTCAAACACTTCTGGAAGTTTCTCCTGACTCAGGCCTTCAGCGGGAAGAACACGTTGCAAACACTATAGACACTCTTCATTTAGTGGGATAAATGCTGGAGAAAGTTAAGTTTAAAGAAACTTTAAATAAATCCAGTCATGTACTTCTCAACTTTGTATTTCCACTTATAAACTGCACAAAAACAATATATGAAATAATGGTGATACTGACGATAGTGTGGTGATAGTCATGCTGGTGATGAAAATGATGACAATATCATATAACTGCCATTTACCTAGTGTAGTCAACTCTATGAGGTCCATAATTTTTAGATGTTAAATTATTTTTGAAAATGCAGAAATATTTGCATTTCTCCCTTAATGTATACTTATTTACCCCCTTGTTTCACTATATCCTGAAAAATAGTGTACCAACTGTTTGTATAGCATCTACGTTTTCTTCCTCTTCTTTTTTCATTGGCTATTTTATTTATTTACATTTCAAATGTTATCCCCTTGCCCCGGTTCCCCTCTGCAAACTCCCTATCCCATCCCCCCTTACCTTGTTTCTATGAGAGTGGTCACCCACCTGCCCACCCACTCATGCCACTTCCCTAGCATTCCTCTACATTGGAGCATTGAGCCTCCACAAGACCAAAGGCCTCCCCTCCCACTGATGCTAGATAAGGCCCCTTCATCTCTTCCAGTCCTTCACCTAACTCTTGCATTGGGGTCCCTGTGCTCAGTCCGCAATTGCCTTTTCTTATGAGCAATCTGAAGGCCATTTAAAGCACATGGGTACAGTACTAGAGCATTTAATGGAAACTACTTGAGTGCTTGTGGAGTTCAGTACTCAGGGATTCTGGAAGCAAGTGCCTTTGAATGCTGAGGCTGACTATATGGTGACTTAGCGTTCTCTACCAAGGGTTTATTTCTGTAACCAATTCTGCTGATTACTAAGTGAGTTGCTATGCTGTGTAATATATACTCCAACACTTTGTGGTATAAAACAACCAGTTATGCCTGTGTTTCTGTCGGGTTTTGAAAGAACACACTACAGAAGGCTTGCTTTTGCTTTGTGGCATGTAGGATCTCAAAACGGCTTGAGAATTCAGAATTCTCTCTGGAAGTTAATGCTAGTTTTCAACTGAGAACGTAACTAGAATATTTTAGACTGTTGTGCTTGATATGAAAATGCTTTAGACTAGACAACTTATAAACAGGCAAATTGTACTATGCTCAGTTATGGAAGCTGGAAATTAAGGACCAGAAGACGTATTGTCTTGCTTGGTGC
Source organism: Mus pahari (assembly GCF_900095145.1). Classification (NCBI taxonomy): domain Eukaryota; kingdom Metazoa; phylum Chordata; class Mammalia; order Rodentia; family Muridae; genus Mus; species Mus pahari. The sequence continues at coordinate 55,412,410 of NC_034601.1, read as the reverse complement.
CTTGTAGAATCCACCTACTGCTATGACTTTATATTGTGGAAATGGGCAAAGATATCAGTCAAGGCTTTCTTTCATAAGGGTAATAATACCATTCACTAAGATTCTTATTTTACTCAGGCAGGTGTGGTGTCTCACAACAGGACATTGGGAAGCAGAGGTACCTGGGTCTCTTTAAATTCCAGGCCATTGTGATAACCTGCCTTTAAATTTTTTTTTTTTGACTTTATAGCCTAGGTCTGTATATCACAATGATCTAAGTTTTTAATAGTAACATATTGAAGATAAGATTTCAAGGATGCTATTTGGAAGGACACAGTCTCACTTAGTGTTAGCAGGCTCTTACCGGGTGACTTGTTTCAAAAGTTGGAAGTTTGAGGAGCATTAAGAGGCAGAAAGAAGTACTGCCATCTATTGTGATCTACCCTCTAGATGTTAAGCCATGTCACTTCTACTGTAGTCTTTGTGTTGTGACACTTAAAAATATTTGTTCATAGGACATAGACTAGATGCTACCCTTAGTTAGAGAAAAGCCACTCGAAGACTAAATGAACATTTGTAACATTGGATGTATTCCATCTTTTGTTTGTTTGGTTGGTGTCTTAGTCAGGGTTTCTATTCCTGCACAAACATCATGACCAAGAAGCAAGTTGGGGAAGAAAGGGTTTATTCGGCTTACATTTCCATACTGCTGTTGATCACCAAAGGATGCAGGACTGGAACTCAAGCAGGTCAGAAAGCAGGAGCTGATTCAGAAGCCATGGAGGGATGTTCTTTGCTGGCTTGCTTCCCTTGGCTTGCTCAGCCTGCTTTCTTACAGAATCCAAGTCTACCAGCCCAGAGATGGTCCCACCCACAAGGGGCCTCTCCCCCTTGATCCCTAATTGAAGAAATGCCCCACAGCTGGATCTCATGGGGGCATGTCCCCAACTAAAGCTCCTTTCTCTGTGATAACTCCAGCTGTGTCAAGTTGACACAAAGCTAGCCAGTACAATTGACCCCTTGTCAACTTGACACACA
>NC_034601.1:55401441-55409358 GCF_900095145.1 Mus pahari | reverse complement strand
GGCCTCTCCCCCTTGATCACTAATTGAGGAAATGCCCCACAGCTGGATCTCATGGAGGCATTTCCCCAACTGAAGCTCCTTTCTCTGTGATAACTACAGCTGTGTCAAGTTGACACAAAGCTAGCCAGTACAGTTGGTTTTTGATTTTTTGCTTTTTCGAGACAGGGTTTCTCTGTATAGCCCTGGCTGTCCTGGAATTCACTTTGTAGACCAGGCTGACCTCAAACTCAGAAATCTGCCTGCCTCTGCCTCCCAAGTGCTGGGATTAAAGGTGTGTGCCACCACTGCCTGTGTATAGCTGGATCTTTAGTTAGATCAATTCTCATCTCCCTGAGTAACCACCAAACTAATTTTCATCATTGCTGTATAAGCTTGTACTCTCACAGTCTGAATGAGTGTTTCCCTTACTTCACATCCTTGCCAGCATGATCTGTGATTTGTGTTATTGACCTTAGCCATTCTGATAGGTACAAGATGAAATCTCCATGTAGTTTTGGTTTGCATTTCCCTGATGGCTAAGGATGCTGGATATCTTTCTGTTTCTTAGCCATTTTAATTTCCCCCTATTGAGAGTTCTCTGGTTAGATTTGTACCCTGTTATAGTTGTTTTTTTCCCTTAATATCCATTTTAAATTCCTTATATATATTTGATATTAGCCTTCTATCAGGTGTGTAGTTGGTCAAAGGTCTTTTTTCCATTCTGTAGGTTGCCAGTTTTTCAGAATGATGGTGTTCTTTGCTGTGCAGAAGCTTTATCAATTTCATGTTTTCAGGTATTAATTGTTTATCTTAGTGCCTGTGCTAATTGTGTTCTCTTCAGCAAGTCCTTTTCATCACCAGTGAGTTCAAGACTGTTTCCCACCCTCTCTTTTATTATGATCAGAATATCAGTTTAATGTTAAGATTTTTGATCCATTTGGAGTTCTGTTTTGTGCAGGGTGATAAGTATCAATCTTTTTTTTCATTCTTCTACATTTAGCCCTCCAGTTTGACCTGTGTCTCTTGTTGATGAGGCTATTTTTTCCCCAGGGTGTATTTATAGGTCCTTTATAGAAATTCAATTTTCCATAGGTGTGTGGATTTATGTCTTGGTCATTAATTTGATTCCGTTGATTGACATGTCTGTTTTTGTGCCAATACCGTGTTGGTTTTTATCACTATAGCTCTGCAGAACAATCTTAGTTTGTGAGGATCATACCTCAGCAGTTGTTTATCATTCAGGATTGTTTTAGTTATCCTGTTTTTTTTTTTTTTTTTGAGTGTGTGTTGTTGGCATATGAAGTTGAAAATTATCATCTAATTCTTTCAAGGTTTGCAAAGAATTGAGTTAGACTTTTGATAGGGATTGCATTGAATCTGTAGATTTCTTTTGGCCAGATGGGCATATTTATTAATAATCTCTATATTAATCCTAGCAATCCATGACTATGGAAGGTCTTCTCATATTCTGATTTCTTCTTCAATGCCTAAATTTTCAAAAAAAAAAACAAAAAACCTCTTGCTCTTGCTTGGTTAGAGTTACCTCAATATATTTTATATTACTAGATGCTATTTTGAAAGGTGTTGTTTTCCTGATTGCTTTCATTTGTATATAGGAAGGCTCCTATTTCCATGACTTAATTTTGTATCCTGCTACTTTGCAGTAAGTATCTGTCAGCTGCTCAGTTATTGTTCTGACTAATATGTATCAAGGAGAATTTCTCTTCTAGTTGGGTCTATGTGTGACTCGTCTGCCTCGATAGGTATATTCCTCTTTACGTTGGGGAAATTTTCTTATATGAATTTTTTTTCTGTGCCTTTGACCTGAATTTCTTCTTCCTCTATTCCTCTTATTCTTAGTTTTGGTCTTTTCATAGTATCTCAGATTTCCTGGATGTTGTATGTATGTATGTTTTAGATTTAACAGTTTCTTTGACCAAAGTATCAATCTCTTCTTCTATTGTTTCTTCAATGACAGAGATTTTCTCTTACATCTCTCATATCCTGTTGGTGAGGCTTGCCTCTGAGGTTTCTATTCGTTTCCAAAATTTTCTTTCCAGATTTCTCTCAGTGTGCATCGTTTTTCTTCTTGATTAATTTTCCATTGTCAGCTCACAAACTGTTTTATTCTTTTCCCTTCTCTGCTGGTCAGAATTTTCACAGAATTCTTTAAGGGATTAATTAATTCCTTTCCTCTTTGAGGACTTGTATAATATTTATAAAGGCTAAGGTCCTTATCTTGGTTTTCATCTCTATTGCAATTCTCAGGGCCTACTATAGTAGAATTGCTGGGCTCTAGGGGAGACATAATTTCCTCACTGTTATTGATTGTGTTTTTGTGCTGGCATTTAGGTGTCTGCATTTAGGAAGTTTGTAATTCTAGGTGCTGATCTTTGCTCTTTTCACTGTTGGGTGGGTGTTTTGTGTTCTTTGGTTTGCTGTCCTCTTTGGTTCCTGTGAATGTCTAGTGTTTTTTTTGTTTGTTTGTTTTNTTTTGTTTTTGTTTTGTTTTGTTTTTTTTGCTTGGTAAGGAGTTCTTCTGAAATCCTGGTAGTTCCCTATATGTGTTTCTAGTTATTGGGGGCTGACAGGAGTGGAGTTGGGCTTGGGAGGGCTGACAGGATCCACAAGAGGAGGGAAGAAGAAAAACATGGTGTTCCATTGTGATCTGCTTAATTCTTTGGGAATGGGTACAGAGAGTGTAGTGAGGTCACAACAGGTAGTCATTCAGCTACAGAACAGTGGATGAAATACAGGACTGAATTCAGAGTAGAGGAGGGATAGTAAATACCTGAATATCACTTACCTGTCTCACTGTCTACTTGTTTCTCTGGCAGGCTTGGCTGGGAGATTATCAGAGAACCCTGTCTGGAGTTAATGTGTGGGGAGGAAGGTTGGAGAAGATCTGTGTGATCCACTGGGGATGAGGGCAAAGTAGTATGGAGGCCAAAGCAGGTAATATGCTATAGAGTTGAGGATGAGACTAGGGGATTAGATATGGAAAAGCAGAGGTAGAGGTGAAGAGCCATAGTTAGCCTACCCACTTGCTTCACTGGCCAGAGTGGCCATTGGGTTTGCAGGATGTGCCTGCTTGTGTTGGGGTTGGAGTAATGGCTGAGTGGGGAGATAGATGTTTCAAGGAAAAGAGCTCAGTGGTCGGTTGGAGATGAGAGCAGAGAGGAAGGGGAAGCTGCAGCAGATAGTCTGCTACTGAGCTGGGGATGAGACTTGGGGATTGGATTTGGAGGAGAAAGGGGAGAGGTGAGGATCTGCAGTTAGCTTACCTGCTTTCCTGGCCAGGGTCCAGGAAAACCACACACACACTCATTATTTCCCATTAATATTGAAGAACACTGTCAACAAAGCCAGGATCTATTTCTTTTGGTACCATGGTTTCTAATATCATCTGGTAGAGATGCTGGAAAAGCGTTAGACAAAATTACCTACTAAGGGCTATACAAGGAACCAGTATAGAAATAGCAAGGGACAGACAACTATGAGTGCATTATCATTGTCTGATGTCACCATTTGTGATTAATACAGAAGAGGGAAAATTTCCATATCCACCCCTAAATGTATGGTTAGCCACCTATTAGGAAATCTGAATTAAAACATTCAGATATCTTAGGAAGAGATGCCAGTATCTGTTTCTCATAGGTTTTGGAAGTATATGAAGTCAGAAACAGTTAATAAAATCTTGGCTGATGTAGGATATATAAACTAATTCCAAACTAAGGCAAAAGCAAGAAATATTGGAAAGTGGTTAGTTAACAATTAATTGATTCAGCTGTTATTTTCAATTGATTAGGCCTGGAACCTAGCTCCTTATGAATATTTCTTTAAAAGTTACTAAAGGAAAAAATAGAACAAAATCAATATTCAATTCAGTTGTCAGAAATACTTTATTGCCTTTGGTTACTAATACCATCTATTTGGAAGAGGTGAGCAGACATTGCTGAAAGCTCCCATTTGCCAGTGACAGAAGCTAGCCATAAAGCTGACTTTTCTATTTGTGGTTAGAGTCTAAAATGCTGAAATAGACGATCATAAAATGTGCTTTGTTCCTAGAAAATCATGCAGCTATGTGACTTTCTACACACTACATTTTCTCCCTTCTCTCTTCAGGAACTTTTCTCAAAATTAATTCTCTTCTTATACTCAACAGATCTCAGTAAATTATAACACAATGTAGTCTGTTAACAAGTTTATAAACCCTGGATTCATATATAACATCATATTTTCCCTACTTTCAATATTATACCTGCTATCAGATCTTCTTGAATCTACTTCATGATGTGCCTCAAGCCACACCCTTTATACCCATCAGGACTGCTGCCTTCTTAATACAATTCAGTGCCATCTCTTGGTCATACTATTGGTAATAACTCTTAAATTCATCTTTTTTTTACATTCTCTTGACCCTTTCCAAGTCATTTTTCTACAGAATGTTCAGAGAAATGTATTTAAATAACCACTTGAATTCCATATTCTTTCTTTCTTAAAAAAAAAAAAAGGTCTAGAGAGATGACTGAGTAGTTTCGAGCACATACTATCCTTGCAAAGGACTGGAATTTTATTCCTGCATCCATGTTGGATGGCTCTCAATTTTCTATAGCTCCATTTCTATCTCCAGGAGGATCCTACACTTCTGGCCATTATGATCACACACACACACACACACACACACACACACACACACACACACAAACACACACACAAACACACACACAAATAATAACAATAGTAATACTAATAAAATGTGGTTGATATTTATAGTTTAATTTGTGTGTATGAGTGTGTCTATGTGTGGGTGCATAGTATGTCACAGATTCCTAGCAGATATTAGAGCACAACATGTGGGAGCTGATGCTTTCCTTCCAACATGTGGGGCCTGAGGGTGGAACTCTGGCCATCAGGCCTGGCAGTAAGCTTCTGAGATATCCCTCTAGCTCCTATATTATAGTTTAACTTAAAATTTTTAAGTGACTTCACAGAATATTTAGAATGAAATTTGAACCCCAATTTTTGACTGAGGGCCCTAGTTGAAATGTCTTTTTTGCTAAGATCAGGTATAGTAGAGGATAATTTTCCTTTGCTTTTTTAGTATTCAGATAACTGGAGAAAGAGACTAAGTTGCCTACATACTTACCTCTCCCTGGGCTTGGTTGCTGTCCTGGTTAGTTTCATATTACAACTTGCCATAACCTAGAATCATATGAGACAGGAAACTCAATTGAAAAGTTATCTAGTTCAAGTTGTCCTTTTGGCATGTCTGTGGGGCCTTGTATGTTAATTGATATAAGAAGATCCAGTCCACTGAGGGCAGCACTATTCCCTGCACCAGGGTTCTAGACTATATAAGCTAAGATAAATATAACTAGAAATGTGGAGGCATCCTGGATGGATCTATCTATCTATCTATCTATCTATCTATCTATCTATCTCTATCTATCTATCTTTGCCTTTGACTGTGGTTGTAGTAGTCTTAAATCCCTGCCTTAGTCCCCTTCAAGTATAGATGGTAACTGAGAATTGTAAGTTAAACAAGTGCTTTCTCTCTAATGCTGCATTTTGTTAGGGTATTTTGCCTCTGCAATGGAAAAAAAAAAAAAGAACAGTTTTGCCACACCTTCTTTCAAGGTCCTAAACTTCATGTGCCTAGAGTCTAGTTTCTCTTTCCATGTCCTTATAGGTCAAGAAGAGACAATGTATTCCAACTGCTACTATGACTGCAGTTATTACATGCCATCACTTGTACCATACCGAATCCTTCTGATGTGTAGTCCTCTATTAAATGTTCCATGAGTTCACCAGATTATATGTGAAATCATTCTCCTGCTAGGATCCCGGCTGACAGAGTACATGGTAGAAGGGATGGATCAGAGTTCAAGTGCATGAACTGGATACATTCACAAAAACACATGGATGGAATTTGTAAGGCTATGCGAACATGAGTGATATGTAATTAGAGAGTTCTTATGATTATTCACATTGCCCTTGTATGGCCTAGGCTTATTTGTGGTTAGTTAGAAGGCAAGAGATATAGAAGTAGTGTGGTATGCTCTTGAACTTGTAACAATTCTTTTTAAAATTTAAATTTTTTCCACTTACTCACTTTATATCTCACTCACTCTCTCCCTCCTGGAAACCTCCTCAACAATCCTTCCTCTATCCCCCATTCCCTTCGCCTGTGAGTGTGTTGGGGCCTCCCTGGTTATCCCCTCACCCTGACACTTCAAGTCTCTAAGAGGGAAGGCACTTCCTCTCCCATTGAGGCCAGACAAGGCAATCCAGCTAGAAGAACATCTCCCACAGACAGGTAACAGCTTTTGGGATGGCCCCGTTCCAGTTGTTCGGGACCCATAAGAAGACCAAGCTGCATATCTGCTACATACATGAGGGAAAGCCTAGGTTCAGATTCTGTATGTCCTTTGGTGGGTTATGAAAATGAATGGGAATTTGCAACTCATGGGGGTGAGAAGCTAGGAGGGTACATTTTCAGGATAAGACAGAGACTTGTGATAAGGGAGGTTCCTAAGAATCAATGGGGGTGAGCTTAGCTGTGACTCACTATATTAGGGATATGGAACCTGAAGAAGTCACCTTCCATAGCCAGGGTGGAACCTCCCAGGGGAGTGATAGAGACACCAACCTACCCACAAAACTTTCAACCCCAAATCTGTCTATAAGAAATGTAGGCACAGAGGATGGAGCAGAGACTGAGGGTATGGCCAAAATGTGAGATCCATCCCATGGGCAAGCACCAATCCTTGACACTATTAATGATACTCTGTTATGCTTGCAGACAGGAGCAAATTGTCCTCTGAGAGGCTCCACCCTGCAGCTGACTCAGACAGATAGGGACACCCACAGCCAAACACTGGATATTACTTTAGGACTCTTATGGAAGAATAGAAGGAAGGATTGCAGGCCCCAAAGGAGATAGGAACTCCACAGGAAGATCGACAGTCAACTAACCTAGACTCTTGGTTCTCTGAACCACCAACCAAAGAACAGTAATAATTTTAATGATTGCACATCAGCTGGCCTTTCCTGATGACTCTGGATACCATATTCAATAAAAAGGACAAATACAAAGTTATGGAAGTCCAACATTCAGAAAATAAGGAGGGTTTTTGTTTTGCTTTGTTTTGTTTTTGTTTTTTTGAAATAGGGTTTCTTTGTATGGCCCTGGAAGTCCTAAAACTTGCTCAGTCGATCAGGGTGGCTACATATTCAGAGAATCACCTGTCTCTGCCTCACAAACCCTGGGGTAAAGTTGTGCACCATCACCACTAAGCAAGACTAATGAGAAAACTCTTTAAGTGGAACTTATCATTTCCTGTGGTCACAGAGATGAGATGGCTGAAAACCAAGGTCAGGATCTAGACACTGCAGCGTAGCAATGTCAAATCACAGATAATCTCATGGGAATGCAGAATCTTACCTGCTAACCCTACTTTAGGTTATCATCAAATCCTACCTACTCTTCTCAAATGAAACTTTACACTATTGCTAGTATGCTGTTTCACAAAGATGTGCCAAATCTGTTTGCCTCTATGACTATCTATGATAGATGCTCACAATAAAAGAGAGCATGACTGCATATGTTTCCTTCTCTGCGTGGATTTTCATAAGGCTCCTGTGGTTTTAGGATTACCTCAGTTTGTATTAGTGAGAATTAGAAGTGTGTATAGGAGTGGCCTCTGTGATTACTAGATCAAGAAGGATGAACATGAATGATGTTATTTACCCAATGAAAATGATCGAATTTAATATCTGGGATCAAGGTTTTAAAAATAATTGAATCAATTAGATTGACTAAGCTTGTCACCAAAAATTTGGAAATGGTGAATGTCCTTGGACTACAGAAGAAGGACCTAATAAACAGAGAGAGAGAGAGAGAGAGAGAGAGAGAGAGAGAGAGAGAGAGAGAGA
>NC_034601.1:55385717-55401241 GCF_900095145.1 Mus pahari | reverse complement strand
AAGAAGAAGAAGAAGAAGAAGAAGAAGAAGAAGAAGAAGAAGAAGAAGAAGAAAGAGCAACATTCAAGTCACTCCTACAAAATTTTCAGTTATTCCTCTAACTGTACCTGTCTGTATGTCCAGTGAAACTCAACAAGGCACTCAAATTCCTTTGTGAAATGTTATTGCTGTTTGACAAAGCTCTGTGGTGTCTGGACTCTGTGGGCTAGAAATCCTGGATGTAACCTTTAACTCTCTCTCTCTCTCTCTCTCTCTCTCTCTCTCTCTCTCTCTCCTCTAGGTTTGAAAATTTTAAGGAATACCTAAGCATCATTCTGAACACACTTCATTTTAAATATCCTGATATCCTTGGATTAGACACTTTTATCCAATATGAACCAAATTTTAGAAATTAAAAAAACATATTATTTATTATCCATTTCAAGACTTTGTTCTTTTTGGTCATAATAATTAAAAGTTGCCTATTTGTTATCTGCTTTTCAGCTCTTGAACTGCTATAAAACCATGTCTATTTATGTGCATATAACTAGAAACATACTGTTATTGTTTTAATATGAAATGCTTCCCACAGGCTTAAGCATTGGAATACTTGCTCCCCAGATAGTGGTGATATTTGGGGAGCCTGTGAAACCTATGGAGATTGAACCTGGTTGGCTGAGGTAGTCACTACAAGTGAACCTTTGGTGTTATAGTGCAGCCTTGCTTCTGGCCTTGCTCTCTCTGATTCCTTATCTGTCATGCTGTTAACACATCATCTTGCAAGTCCCTCTGACCACAGATGGAGCCTCTGGGGCCACCACGTCTTCCTCTCTATGATGGATTATATCCTCTAAGTCATGAATCCACATCAATCTCTCCTCCCTCGGAGTGTTTCTGTCTGAGATTCTCGCAGTAGTACACAAAGTGACCAGTACTCCTACATACATACGGGCACATCTGTTTTGTACAGAAATTGAACAGATTGAAAGAGGGCTGTGGATGTACAAAAGATTAAGTTTGTGTTTGATAGTCTCTGAGGAGGGCCATGGATGACTAATAGTTGGCTAGTTACTTTGGAGTAGTCCTTTCTCTGTCTCAGAAAAAGGGATGAGCTATTACTATGTCCTTCCAGTACTCATAAGTTGTATTTACTGCACTAGCAATTGCTTTAGTAAAGCCTCTAAGTACTTTATGGTATCAAGATAAGATTAAAAAACAAAAACCAACAACAAAACCTCAAACCTTTCATTAGCCTGGCTGGTTGGTTGGTTTACTGATTGGCTTGGCTTTGTGTTCACAGGCGAGCCTCTTCTCTCTAATGAGCAGGAAGAATAAATTCATGCAACATTAATTTCAAAGAGAGGAGTAATTAGGCGTTTCTGAATCTCTCTGGTTATCTTTAGGTTAATAAATATTCCTTTCTGTAACTTGAAGCTATGAAAACAAGCCATTGTATTAACAATTTGTAATATTTAGAAATTTATCTATTTTTGCTATAAGACAGACACATACATAACGAACATTTGTATTTTCCAGAATAATTCAAGTACTTAAAATGTTGCTACAGGCTTCTAAAAGCAACATTTTCAATAAACACATGTTTTCTTTATTCTAATGATAATAATTACAAGCAATAGTAATAACTAACGTTTTTTGAGTGTAATCACTTTGTGTTACTACCATAATGAACTATCTGAGACAAGTAACGTCATAAAAGCATTACTTAACCCACAGTTCAGAGGTTCAGTTTTTAAGATGAGACTCAAATATTTGTACTTTAGTCAGAGAGGTTGGTGACAAACTATGACAAAGGGATTTGTCAAAGTGACAAGTCACATGATACAGGGAGAGAGAGAGAGAGAGAGACAGAGAGAGACAGAGAGAGACAGAGACAGAAAGGGAAACATTCTGAGGACCATGGACTGTCATTGAAATTCAAGATCCAGACCATAGTATTGAATTAGTTTTTAGTATTTGACACTAAATACTTTACTAATTTTATTTCATCTCAGAAAAGTATAGAATAGTTACTCTTATTATTTTTATTTTATAGATGCAAAAAAGATCCCAGGTAGGTAAATTACTTGCTCAGAATATCACAGTTGGGGCTAATGATGAAGCTTACTTGGTAGTGTGCTTGCTTAGCATGTGAAAGTCACTGAATTTGACCCACAGCATTGCCTAAATGGGCCTTTCTGAAAACTGGTGTGCTTGAAATTTCAGAACTTAGTACATCGCCAATTGGAAGCCAATCTGTACTACATGAGACCATTCCAAACTATAAACAAACTAACCAAAAGCAAATCTTCATGGCCCATATGCTGAAAGTAGTCCAAAGCCTCAACATACAATAATATTGATAAAGAAATAGATTGGCCAACACTTATAGAGTTTAAAGCTATAGTTTTAGGATTTTTGAAGAACATTTGAGAGAACTACTTCATGATATGTGGTCATAATATCACACTTGTCCCTCACTATCTGGAACTCTAATAAACGGTCCTGATAGCTTCGTGTTACTGAAGGAGCAAGACAAGGGAAAAGACAGAGCAGAATGGAATGTTTTAGATCATTGGGGTATTGCTTCACAGAGGCTCATGGACCTGGAGTCAATCCCTTATAAAGAGGAGGGAAGAATTTATTACGCTAAGTTGTCCTCTGGCTTTCCACACATGTGCCAGGGGATACACACACACACACATACACACACACACACACACACACACACGGTTTTGACCATGAGGTGAATGGCTCTGTTCTACTGCCTGGTCCTTTCATGATGCACTGGCCCCTGATCATAGGCCTATAACAAATGTGCCCTCCTTACCTAATCCCAGATGAGAGCCTTTAAAAGGATGAGCCAAAATGAGCCCTTTCCCTTCCTGAGTTTGTTTGTTGGAGGCAGCTGGCTAGCACAACCCAATTCAGTCAGACAAACCACCTGCCAATTGTGTTAACCAATACAAACTCCTTCCTTAGGGTGTCTGTGCTTAGCACTACATCCTTTTTGTGAGTTCTATGATGTTTGTGTGAGTCCTTGGCATACTCCAGGTCTCTGCTCCTTGGAAGGGCATTTCTCCATCACCCTCCCCAAATTACTGCCCTCTATCATTTCTGAGTTCCTATTCAAGTCTATGGTTCTTTTCCCCATTTCCCTCTTTGTCCTGTTATTTCCTTTCATTGTTTTATTGGAGCACTGATGTTATACATCTTCTTTCTTCTGTCTTACAGCAATATGAGAGTGTTTATCCAATATATGTTTTGTTTTTTTTTTTAAACAGGATTTCTCTGTATAGCCCTGGCTGTCCTGGAACTCACTTTGTAGACCAGGCTGGCCTCGAAGTCAGAAATTTGCCTGCCTCTGCCTCCCGAGTGCTGGGATTAAAGGAGTGTGCCACCACGCCCGGCTCCAATATATGTTGCGTATTATCATTAGTACTATGTAAGTGTGTGTGTGTGTGTGTGTGTGTATGCAGATGTGTGTCCCATGGCACATGTGTGGAAGCCAGAGTACAGCTTAGGGGGTTTCAGGGGCTGGATTCCAGTGGCCTGGGCTATAAAATAAAAGACATTACCTGCTAAGTTATCTCACTGGCTCATATTCAATATTTATGGAATGAACATTTTTTTTCCTAAACAGTCCAATAAACTCAACCTCAAATATTCAGGTTTTAAGAAAAGGCAACTTATTTTCAGAAGTTTTCGAAATGCAACTAAAGAGTATTTTTAGTACCTAACATTGATCACAATTTTTACTTAGTTGTGAAGTCTCCTTAGTTTCATGTGCTTTTATAACCCTTTATTTGCTTGATAGTGTCCATAATATAAGGCAGTTGTTTAGCAAAATGTACTGTAATTTGTAGTTGTTTCCCCTTTGTTCCTAGTTCTGTGTTAAACATTTTTTTCAGGAGTATTATACAGCCTGGCTATTGTGCCTTTGGGTCACATCCTGTCTAGAGGAACATAATCTTGATTTGTTCCGCTGTGAACGGTTGCTTTCTTCCATTCCTCTGATCAGATTCAGCTCCTGTGCTGAAAACACCATTGGTTTTCTTTGTAAATCTGGAAATAATGTGCTGGGTGAATCTAGCACAGTGTGGGGAACTGTTTGCTGCTTTGGAGGAAAAAGCTGCTATTCTTTGTTAAGAAGAACGTTCCCTTCTGCCTTCTATGTGTTTAATCACATCTCCATCAATGCAGTGTGTTCTCCTTTATTGTTCCTTTTCTTAAATGCAAACAATTGTCCCACATTTTGTCAGTGGGATCCTTCTGTTTAGTCCCTGTGCTTTGGTTGCTGTTCCTACTAATCCTTGAGTGCTGTTTGCTTTCTGACAGAATAAGAACCCCTAAACACACCAGTGATTTTCTTCCTGCATAGGCCATTTCTTCCACAAACACTATTTCCCTCACAGGGAAAATGACATTTGGACATGAAGATATTGGCACTGGGGGAACACCTTAATGTTTCTGTGGGCATGAGCAATTTTCTCTTCTGTTCTGGCAACTCCACATCCATTTCTCCACTCTCGGTTCCCATTTGCTTAATTTTGGATTTTATACATCTAAAGAACGTCCTCTCATTGTATTTTCATTGGCTGTCTATTGAATTTTAAAGACTTGTCCCTAAAATTGTATGTGCTTCCTAAAGGTTGCCAGAGGTGGAGAATCCCTTCCTTTTCTTCTGACATCATGAGAGCTCTGACAGCACCTGCTGCATTCTGACTTTTTTCAATCACTTCTGTCTTTTGTCTGAGTTTTCCAGATGTTCGGAAGTACCTAAAATAAATGTGTGTCTGTGCATGTGTGTGGGGAAATCAGGGAACCCCAATATCTGGAAGATAAAGGCAACACATACCTGTCCATTTTGCCCTCTGTTCCATTTTGCATTTGAGAAGCTCACGTTCAGTCCTTCCAAACAGCATGTACTTTGCAAGACCCCTGGTGACTGGCTCCGATTCCATCTGGTTGAGTCTGATTATTTTGTTACCACCGTTCTGATGTATAAACCCAGCAATTAAAAGAACTTAAGACATGTTAATACTTATGTACCCTTTAACCACTTGCTTCTAAAGACCTGTAAGAGGTTTACAAGATATTGTTTCACTGCAGAGACTGTTATTATTTCAATGGGACATATTATACATGCATATTCTTTAAAAAGGCTTCTCTCCCCTTTTCCTTTCCGAGCTGTCAGCCCTTCATTTCCAAATAGAAGATTAGCTATAGTTTGTTTTAATTGTTCCCACCTTTGACAATGGTGAAAAACCACAACAAAACAAATCCCTGCTCTGTTTTTCTCTACTAATGTTTCTGTCTGAAGATTAAGAGTGTCTGCCGCTTGCTCTAGAGTAATAATTTCTGTTGGCCCAAGTCCATTAACTGCAGGGGAGACACCTGGCACGGTGCTTGGTAGCAGCCTGTGCTTGTTAACCTTTCAGCCTGCACAATAGCCATCAGCAGGCACCGAGTCAGGGCCTCTAATAAACTGGCATTAGAGCTGCTAACAGCTAATAACTTTTTATGGGTTTCCAGACCTAAATGAAAGAAAATGTTCGGATTAATTAGAATCAGAGAGATTTCAAATTCCACAACCCTAGAATTGACTATATTTTAGGCATGGAAAATGGAAGAAAGATCAATGTGGCCTTTCAGAAGATATTTCCCACAAACAAAACAGACGTCCAAAGCACATAAATATAACGACTTTAATCTACTTTAATTTTTAGTTATCGAACTCCTTTTTTTTTTTTTGTAAAAGGAAAAGTCCACAAGAAATCAAAATCCAGCATACTAGCTATAGATGGGCAGCTTTAAATAAATTCAACATGTCAAAGAATTCTCCTAGTAAATTATAGAAAACCCTTAATCCCCAATAATTGTGGTAGAGAAGACCTCTTCTGTAGGCCAATCATTTTGAGTAGGATATGGATATATTCGCTTTCTGTTTTGCTTGCCTGGGAGAAATCTAGTCTGCAAACAGTCTGCATTTATGAAGGGAAGCCTGATCACCAATGGTTATGTGGAACCTGAGGTGGGGTTAAACTTTTCAGGAGAGAATAGGTGTGGGACAGAAAGACAACCTTGAACTTTCAACTACCTAGACAGATCTACTTTCTTTGCTGAGTCCGAAAGCCAACATTTTG
Organism: Mus pahari; assembly: GCF_900095145.1. Taxonomy (NCBI): domain Eukaryota; kingdom Metazoa; phylum Chordata; class Mammalia; order Rodentia; family Muridae; genus Mus; species Mus pahari. The sequence goes on along the minus strand of NC_034601.1, from coordinate 55,395,119 downwards.
CCATTAGTGGCTATACCAACAGAGAGGAGGCAGGGATAGAAAGGAAAGCAAGTGTCCCATGGTTAAAGTTAAGAACACTACCATAATCACCCATGTTAGTTTATGGAGAACACAGGTGACCATGGCGATAGTAGTCTTACCAACTTATCATGCTCATGTCTCTACCTTTTCTAGGTTCCAATGATCTCTGTGGATGAACCCAGGTAAGACACAGAAGCCAGTAGCAATGGCATAAAGAACACTGTGGTGACCCATATACTCTGGAACCCACAGTTTTCCTGAAGGATATTTTTTTCATCCAGTTGACTAAAGGGCCTACTTGGATCGACCCTTAAGGGAGGGGAGGCAGTATGTTCTGAAGGGATAATGGTAATGTCTTCGTTCTTTATGACACAGCCTCTGCTAAATGGCATTTTATGAGCTTTAGGAAGTTCAGAATGTCATGTCTCCACCCAGGGCCAGGGACATAGCCTAGATCCCATTCCTTTGACCAAAACCACTGTAACAGAATATTCTAAAAAGAATTTTTAAAAAGATAAAAAATAGTTTTGTGAAAGTAGCCACACTTTACCAGGAGGCTATAGCTTTCTTTTAATGGGTCTCAACAAAATGCTTCTACCTCCACCTCTTCCTCCTGACACATGATGCCTCCAATTGTAGAGAAAAGCACTGTGTTGTGCTGTCTGTCCTTCCTTAGTATAGTGTGTCACTAGGGATCATGAGAAGTGGGTCCTGGAAACTGACCACAAGGGAGGCGTCAATTGATAACCTTCAAACAAGCATGTTTTACTAATGTCCAAAGCTCCAATTCATCAATTTTTAGAATGAGAATCCACTCCCAAGAGGGTGAATAGAGACCTCCTAAAGCAAAGCTGCAAGGGTTTCAAGGGACTATCCAGTCATAGAAGAAGTCTGCTGAAAGGTGTGCCTGAAATGATTTAAACATTGCTCTCACTGCAAGCATTAGTGTAACTGGAATGTCAAAGTTCATGATGTCCATGACCATGAACAAGAGTGATCAGTGACTAGAACTAAATCTTTAAGTTTTCCTGTATTCGGTACTAAATTAATGAATAGCTAGATTAGTGATTCCATCAAATTAAACAAATAAGCGATAATCTGGGCTTTACAAACCATGGCAGGTGATGCCATTTCTGACACATATTCCTAAATGGCTCAGTGAGATCGTCCTAGGTAAGAGCTGGCTCCTGTGGGAGATGATGTATGCAGTGCCCATTTACTCACAACCCATGTGTGAAATTTTATAACAAGTATCCAACACATTAAAATATTATGACAACCCAAGCCCAATGAGACTTCTAGGAAAACTGTGAAACAGTACAGTTATATTAATTTTATTATGATCAGATGTCTAACAGAGCAATTCAGGAATGAAGGATATATTTGGACTCACAGTTTCAAAGGGATTCAGTCCACTATGGTGGGGGGTTTGGGACATGGTGAACCAGCCCAGCTCATGCCAGGGGGAGTGTGGGGTGGAGGTTGTACTCACTAAAGAGCACCCAGAATCAGAGAGCTATGACAGGAACTAGGAGCTTCAAGGGCCCATCCATAGTCACCTGTTTCCACCAGCTAGTCCTCACCCTTTTAGAGGTCTATAGGTGTCCCAGATACTGTGTCTACCTGGGATGAAACATTTAAAATGGGATCTTGTAGGAGAATATCTGAGACTCACAGTGTAATAGTGAATTGTTTATGTGTGTGTTGTGTGCGTGTGTTGTATATATGTGTGGTGTGGTGTGGTGGTCGTGGTGGTGGTAGTGGTGGTGGTGGTGGTGGTGGTGTGTGTGTGTGTGTGTGTGTGTGTGAGTGTGTATGTATAGTGTGTAGTGTGTGTGTGTGTGTGTGTGTGTGTGTGTGTGTGTATGGTATTCTCCATTCCCTCTCCCACTTCAAAGTCAACTGGTGACCACATTTCCATTTCTTCTGAGTTGTCAGCCTCACTCAGGTTATTCAGTTTGGTTCTGAGTCTCTCTCAGCTGTCCCCTGATCCCTGAAGAACAGTGGCCAACCTCATTTGTTTGTAATGAAGTATGAATAGCTTACAGGTGTGGACATGTTAGCTATCTCATATTTTGAAACTAAGTTTTCATTGTTGTGATATACCATTTCTTAATAGACATATTTATTGAAATAGCTTTTTAAATATGTGATTTAGATTCAGAGTCATGCCTCAGGTCAACTGAAAGGCAGATCAAATATATGAGCATGTGATCTGTTATTTAACATCTGCTTTTGATATTTGCACTATTTTCTCTAAGTCGTAAGGACTGGGAATATATAAGACCTGATAACAGTTAACACACAAAACGCATCTCTTCTTCAAGTTAATCATTAACTTTGGCATTGCATCTATCTGGTTAAGAATTACCACTTTGTTGGGGGAGTTGTAAAGCCGTGTGTCAGATCTGAGAGTTCCAGTGAACTAGGCTTGGCCATATGTGTTAATACGTCAGTCAAAGAGATAAGCAGAGGTGAGGGCCTAGAAAGAAGTCTGAAGCAGTTTGGCATTACTGAATGAATACAAAGAGGCAAGGAATTTATGTGGCTCAAGATCTGTCATTCAGAGGCTGGATGGAGTAAGAAATCCAGTGGAGGGGAATCGGATGCCTCAGAGCTGGAGAACTTCCCAGAGCCGCTAGTTTAGCTTTAGCCAGGGTATAGTCAATAATTATTTTAGGGCTAGCCTTGCCAAGCTCATGGGCCATTTCTGAAGGGCAACTTGCTTCTTTGGGTAAGATGAAGGCTTCTGATTGGCCAGTGTTCTCAAAGAGTGATCTTCTTTGGCCATTACTTGGAGAGTAGCTTTAGTCTTCGGTCGAAAAAATAGCATCATCAGATATGTCCTTCCTGTAATCCAAGGCAATTGAAGAAGGGAGGGTCTTACAGGAACAACAACAACAATGTCATCATCATCATCATCATCATCATCAACAACAACAGCAACAAAAGTGGGTAGGGTGGGCAAATTCGAGGCAGCAAGAGAAAAACTAGTTAGTTAAGCCATGCCTGGAATTTCATTTAATTTTCTCATTATGTATCAACCACACCATGTATGAAAACCTCCTCTTTCCATATTTATTTCAATGTTAGAGGGACCTCTTGTTTTTACTTAATGACTAAACTATCTCTGTGACACCATCACCTCAATTTTAGAAATAATGATGGAGAAGCTAATATGTAGATTAATTATGAATTTCCTAGATAGTATGTAGCTTGCGATCAGAAACAAAGAAACTTACTTATTAAATTTATGCTCCTCAAAGCAAATCCAGGCTTGTAACCACTCCTTCTGACTGTTTTCCATATTTCAAATATATTTTTGAAAATGATGGGTACTTTTGGGTTGTTTACAAATAATTGTTTAGTTTTTCTATACACTCAGGCATTTAAACAAGATTTCTTCCTTCTCTATCTTCAAGGTTAAATGTCTCAATTCAGTGTTGCCAGCTCCCTCTCTATGAAGGAGATAAGGCAAGGTAGCAACTGAGTGTCCAGAGATCACCTTGAAGTTATGTGATGTTAAATCAGTTTGACTTAGGGGGGTGTTTTTCACCCCCAAGGTCCCTTTTATTCTATCATACAATTTGCTGTCAAGCTAAATGATGCATTTAAATAGAATGACCAAAGATAATGACTGTAACAAGGGAGAGGCCAGTACAATTGCTGTCGTAATGTCATTCTGATCTGGATGACCCTGTTATATGCTGAAGACAGGATATAATGTCACGTTATGGTAACCTACTGACGTTTTTTTTCAGAACAATGACGGAATTTTCTAGCGTAATGGCATTTTCAAAAATGTGTTCAATGTGTATTTGTTATAAGATGGGTGTAGCAGTGTTCATGGTACTAATTGGAAATAAAACAACGAGAACAACTACCTCAAGTTGATCACAAAATAGAAAACAGAGAAATCTGTTTTTCCTAGAGGTATTTATCGTGGCAAAACATTTAGGAGTTCAGAATTGAGGTCAGAAAATTGACTTGGCCATAGGAAAACAGAAAGAGCAATTGACAAGATATGTTTTTCAAAGATTCAATTGTATCTTTGCACTGGAAAAAAAGCAATTGCACAACTTCCAGAATACATAACAATCTAGTATAACCATCTCTTTTCCCTTTGTCTTCCCACTTTCTCCTTCTCCTAATCCTCCTTTTCTTTTTGTGTTTTTCTTTTTCTTTTCTTCCTGTCGTAAAGACAATGGAGACTAGGGTCATCTGCTTTAATTACACAAAGGGAACTTTTATAGTGTTGCCTTTTATGCCTTGGTTTTGAGTTATATGGAGCCAGTATCTGCAGGCACTTGACTTACTCTATCGCCAAAAGCAATGGGGAGAACTGTGACAGCTTCTTTCTGTCACAGTTCTTTGAAGTTTCAGATTCATTTGATTCATAGACCACTAGGATGGAAAATAGGGTTGTTTCTTAAGCATTGTTCAGTGACATGCTACATAATTTCTTATTTTTCTGTAATATGCCCCATCATCTCCCTCTTAACTATGCACTCCTCCTTTTATATTTATAATGTGATGATAAACTTGGATTTGTGATATGTGTATGTGCTTGTCTTTCTTCTAAGCACATGAGTTGTTCATTAAATGACTGGTAAAAGTGAAACAGGCTGAAGTATGAGGCTGGAAACAACATAAGAAATTCAATGCATGGCTGATGGGTAGAGAGAACTTTGGTGTGTCTGAGGTAGAACTGTGGAGGAAAACCGAGATTGCCCATCATTTAGCCATGAGCTAACCCACCATTTAGTATATAACTTCTTATCCTGGTCACTTTCATCAAAATTCATTAAATAACTACCTTGCATGCCTCTTTGTCAACCACATATAATTTTCATATTTATGGAATATGCATTTGCTCTTATTTATATATATCAATTTTGAATTTCTTTTTAGTTTTAATCATTTTAGTTGTTTATTATTTACTTAATTTAACTTATTTTTATGACAATCATTAAAGCATTCTTTCAGAGCTTCACACATGTAGAAAATACATTCTGACTGCTGTAACCCCATCCTTTTCCACGTCTCTTTCCCACATTCATGTCTCCTTTTTAAAAATGTGATCCATTGAGTTTAACCAGCATCATCAGTGTGACCATGGGCTTGAAACGCTTCATTAGTGCCTGGTACGCTCCTTGGTGCCCCAGGTGGCTACACGTGAAGACGGTGGGTAGTCATCCTTTAGAATCCATCAGTAGACAATAGTTAAACCAGAAGATTGAGCCCTTCCTTGATTCATGTTTGACTATTGACAGAACCAGTCTCATACAGGCCACTGCTGTTGTGAGGTCATGATAGCATTGGCTATATAATGCCTAGAAGATAGTATTTCACAGCCTGTCCCCATATTTTGGCTCACACCCTCCTTCTGCTCCTCTTACATGATGATTCCTCAGCTTTAGATAGTTATTTTTTTTAAGGGAGTGATGAGAAAATGATTTTGCTGTATTGGTAATGGAATTTGGAAAAAGCTGGTAAGAAAAATGTAGGGCGCTTGCAAATGTGGATTATATTTAAGTAGTAGTGAATGAATTACAAATACATTTCAGGAAACAAATGGGAATACTTGTATTTCCTGCTATTCAGTGAATTCTCCCACTGAAATGATGGTGTTCACACTCTCCATTAATGAGTTAAAGGAAACTTCATCTCAAATCTCCCTTGCAGTTTCATTATAGGAGGCGTCTCTGTCTTCTAAACTGCTTCATTTTCCTTTCTTGTATTCACCCTGCTTGACTGTTGCTTCTCATTTTATTCTGTTATCCAGTGAAATACTTTTCTGTAATATTGAGGCACTGTGCTCTCCAAGGAAGGTCTTTAAACAGGGAGGTAAGCAACTCAAAATGTCTCCAGGAAGCCCCTGGAACTGATCAGATTCACCACTCCTCTCCCTCTTATACTAAGCAATCAAGTTGCTGTGAGTCACTTTCAGACAAGCCATGCTGCAAAGTAGACTCTGAGATAAGACGAGCTGCTTTAAAGAAGTAAAAATGGGCTGAGCTGCCTGGAAGAGGTTTAAACCAGAATCACTACAAAAGGGCACATTGGAACCTGTTGAGTTCCCTGCAAGCTGTGCAGTGTGCTCCAGGTCACCAGATTTCATGAGCTGTCACCCACGCCATGGTGGGCTTTTGGTGATATAGCTGTCTTTGTATCATTTTTTAATCCTGTGAGTAACTCCTCACCCATACTCCTGTAAGTAACCAAAATAAAATCATTGGTTCACCAATTTGGACTTTGGCGTTATTTATATTATGATCTTATGACTAATAGTGATGCTTGGGGCATCTGCAGATACAACCATCATCATGATGGTCCTATTAGAATATGAAATCCAAATCACTTGGCCATAGTGAGAAAATCTAGTGCAATCTAGAATTCTAGTGCCTGAATTCTACAGAGAAATCTGATGGGGCCACGGCCAAACCTATCTTGCAGCAATGTTCTCTTAGTGAGTCTTATATATACCAAGTTTCCAACTATTCTCTTGAATGATTATAAGAGTCCCTCCACAACCCTGTCCCACATACACTGAAGCTCTCCACAACCCCCAGTCATAAATTAAACTTCTGGCTCCATTGTTTATTTTTCCTGAGTTTCAGGCTTACCTCTTACCTGGGAGAGTTCTCAGCACTGCACAATTTCCTGGACCCATTTTCCTGCTTAACATTGTTCTATGGCTGGTATCAACTATATCTACATGCCTTCCAGAACCAGAAAGAGAGACTTGTTTTTACCATTTCTTCATTGGATTCATTCACTCACAGACTCATATTTTTGAATCTTTCCTATAGGTCTTGTTCTGTGCACCCCACAATCTCTCACTTAAGATATTATGACTGTGATTTTTAAATGTTCCCTATGTCTCTATTAAGTGAAAATCACTTCTATGTGAAGCTATTAATTTAATCATGTCAGTTGATAAAAGCATTCAGTAAATTTTATTTCCTTTGAACATAAAATACGAATACTCTAGTGTGGCTTACAATACCTCTCATGGTCTGATTATTGTCTGGCCAATTTATATCTGCTTATGTTTTCTTTCCCTCTACAATTTATTTCTTACTACTTCCTATGTCATGTTTTGATGTTTTGCTCTTACTAACTGGTTCTATAGATACTTTTTTTTTTTTAACTTTCCAAGCTCTTCTTTGGCTCTGGTTCTTTAACATAGAATAGTTTCTTTTTCCTGAGCTCTTCCATGCCCTCTTCCATACCTTCCATACCCTGTCATATCCACATCCACTTGGATCTCTCTTCTGGAATGCCTGTCGTTTCACCTCTGATTATAGGCACCATATAATAACAAATGCTCCAAACAAAAATCAAGAAAGAATAGATCTAGCCAGCATTATGCTGACACCTTTTTTTTTTTCCCATAGTATTTTCCAGAATTGGACCAAATAGCTACCTGTAGCTGCAAGAGAAGCCAAGAATGAAAGTATCATGCTAAATAAATACAATATCAAGATCAGTTCAGGCAGGTCATGATTCGTCACTTAGGAAAGACAAATTGCAACTGAGAACCCAATTGAGATGATATTACCACGAAACAGGAGTGAATGGCCTTAGGGGAGGCCATCAGAGACACGTACCTGGCTTTCCTTTCTTGATTGACAGCCCATACAGTTGTCTAACTAGCCCATTCCTCAGTGCAAATGCTCTCCTGTAGCACAAGGCTGTTTCCGAAGTAAGAAGCAAAGGCCTCAGGCTTTCCTGGCCAAGGTTAACCTGTCTGTGTGTCAAGCTTGCTGCCTCTTAAGGGAGCCTCTTGCTGCTTGGCATGCTGCTTGTTTCTGGATTCTGCTTAGAAGGATTAATTTGGCTAGTGCTCCAGAGAATTTGGAAGGCAAACAACCGTTTCTCTTTTGTCACTATGGCAATTAAGAACAGGGAGATTAAAGAAAGAGAAGTAAACGCATCTTTTATTTCTACAGTAGACTGATAGGTTTGGTGATTTACTGAATAGGTAATGAGTACCAGAGAAAAATGTTGGATTAACAAACCAGAGCTCAGGGATGCAGCCCCCCCCTCCCCTCTGCTCAGCTTCTTCCCATCCCCCCAAGTATCCAACTATGGCAAGGACAGAAAGCTTGTAAATTTAGAGATGGGATTTTGTTTTCATTGACTGTGGCACAAAAAGTCATTTGATGCCAGGGACAGGAAATGTGCCATGAAAATTTGGCTCCCAATAAAGGAGCATTTTTTTTTTTTTTTTTTGCAGCCCAGGCTATGCTCTTTTTGAGTTTAATATGGATGAGAAAAATGTAAATGTATATTCGTTACTCAATGACCCACTGGCAGAATTGGTCATTAACAGGACAGGAAGTCATATTTGTACACAGTGAGAACTTGTTCCAACCCTGCCAGCAATTTACCGGTCAGTGATCTCAGACCTCTTCTTCGTTCCGGGACTGTTTCTTTACTTTTTCAAGAGGCCAGATAATGCTTTCTGCTCCAAGGACTCACTGAGGGCCTTGTCTTATACTTCAAGGAGCTAGGGAACTATCAACATGGAATATGCCACTTTTCTATGCTGATTACTTCCATCTGAGAGCACTTGAGGAGCAGCAAATGTCTGGAGTTCCCTTATCAGCTAAAGATAGATCCTCTAAAAAAGAATTCAATTGTCATGCACTCCTCCAGGGGAATCCTGTCAACTAGGGAAGATTAACGCATGGGAGCAGAGGCCCCATCCATAGACAGGCTGTCAGAGAACATTGCCTGTTCTGATGGCTTCTTTTGGGACAGGTTTTATTACCTGAGAGATTATATCTACATAAGTAGATGATTTTCCCTCATCTCAAATTTCCACCCATCCTCCTTGGAATAGAAACAGTGTGAATTCCTAACTGATACCAATAAATGGCTTGTACTTACTAGTGAAAAACAAACAGACAAACAAACAAATAAACAAAATACTTCAATTTAAGATCTAGGAATGTGGCTCAATGATAGGACACTTGTGTAATGCACAGAAACCTCTGGGTTTAATTCCAGCTTGGCAGGCAAACCCCACATGGCAAATGACACTTTGGTGATCTGGCTCTGGCTCCAGTCATATGTAAGCACACGGCTCATGATAAAGATGCAGTCCTTCCATAGCAACATGTTAATTGTCTTTTCATTTTTAGACTCAATGATTGGACCTTCAGAAATAATTTTTCTTTTCTCTACATTCCCAAATTGGAGTCCAGCATATGATAGGCATCCAGTGAACATGGATTAAATTGAAGACATCAAGAAATCAAGGAATTGCTGGGTGGTGGTGGTGCATGCCTTTAATCCCAGCACTTGGGAGGCAGAGGCAGGTGGATTTCTGAGTTCGAGGCCAGCCTGGTCTACAAAGTGAGTTCCAGGACA
>NC_034601.1:55371592-55385652 GCF_900095145.1 Mus pahari | reverse complement strand
GAAGAAGAAGAAGAAGAAGAAGAAGAAGAAGAAGAAGAAGAAGAAGAAGAAGAAGAAGAAGAAGAAGAAGAAGAAGAAGAAGAAGAAGAAGAAAAGAAATCAAGGAATCAATGTATGTGGAAGAATTATGAATCACCACAAATTAATAAGCAAGAAAGTACCATTGAAGATGCTCTCTCACTCTCCCTCTTTCATCTTCGCTCTAGACCATTTAAATATAAAGGTCTATGTGATGTCCACATGCTAGTTACCAGACATGACTCAGTTTTTCAGGAAATTGGGTGGGTAAGAATACCTAAAAAATGAAAAGGATGTTTTATCAGGATTTATCAGTTTTGTGTTCTAGAAATGCCTTTGAAACAAGGAGAAGATAGAAGTGGTTACTGTTTTTTTTTTTTGTTTTTTTGTTTTTTGTTTTTTGTTGCAACAGCAACCAAATTTGATTTATGACAGAGATGAGGATGCTGTGGTAAGGACTTGATTGATTGTTGTTAAGAAGTCTTCTGTTGATTAAATGGTTAATGTTAAGCCATTATCTTGTAAATTAATTAGTATCCATAACAGTATAGAATAACTGTAGACAAGGACAACGCTTTCATTCAGAGGAAAGAACATGCATTTCATTCAGCAGTGAACATGGATTATCTCTGAGGAACAGACTCACCTTGTTGCCTGGGCTATGTCTTTTAGCACTGTAGCCTTTTTGATTAAACTGTTGTGAGATTTGCTGCTGCAGGATAGAAAAAGAACACAGAAGGAACACCAGGAGAGTCACATTCTTGACTTTATAACTCCTAAGTATGTTTTTTGAGATTTTTTTCCATAAAAGTATTTGTCTGAAAGCTGAAAGATGCTTGAAAAAACTGAGGTGTTTTATGAAATACCAGAAGTTGAGTTTGTGTATTCACACTAAAAAGCACAGGGTTTGAGGCTCTTTGAAATTTTAAAATTAGAAATAATTACAATTGATGTCATACTAATAAATATTTAAAACACTTTCTATGACTAGTAATGATTTCTGGTTTTCATGGCATTAATACTGCTACCAAAACTGATTTTTACCTACCTACTATTACTTTAAGTTTTTCAAACCTCATTTTTAATGATTGTTCTTAAATGCCTTAACCTCCCTTGTAGCCCACCACCCACCAGACATAGTGGAAAAGAAAGGATATGGGGAAGTGGACCTGTTTAGAAAGGTTATTTGGAGCAACTCCTTTCTGTGTTGTCTGGAGTTCAGTTTACAGGTTAGTTGGCAGCAGCAGCTTGATCTACTTGCAAACCCTTCACTGATACACCAGCTGTCCAGCTTGGTAAAGTCAGTTAGCAACAGTAGTGACAAGACCTAGCAGACACAGCCAGGTCTCAACCTCAGCTTGAGTCAGCAGGAGAGACCAGCAGGGACACGAGAAGTTCTTGGCTGTGCCTCTCTCAGGGAAGAGAAGATCAGAGAAGATGCAAGACCCACAAGTGTTGCACAGCTAGCTGTACCAGCAAGCCAAGCTCTGTCTCTGTCACTCTGTGGAGTCCTATCTATACCCACCAAACATCATGTGTCTTCCACGTGCCTTGCCTCAGCATGTGCAACCAACCAGCCTGAGTCCACAGAAGTGGCAAGAAACTGCATCACACCACCAAACCTTTTTTGGTGTGTTTCTCTCAACAAATGCATCTCAACTACATAATGTAAGGTGGACCAATACATGAGTGATGTTAGCAAAGATTCCTTCATCATGTTTCCTTTCATGTGTGTGCTTGCTTTAGTAGAATAGCCTCTCTCCTCTGTCTACTTCAGGGAAATGTTCCTTCAGGAGTCTGCCTTAGCCTTTTACACCTGTGTCCACTTTAACAAAACGTTCCTTCATGTGTTTGCCCTAGCAAAACACCATCCAACTGACTTTCCAAAGAATCCTCTAGTTTCAACTTCAACCTACTTCTTACCACTAAATGGAAAGTCAGGAGAGATAAACACAATTATCCCTCTCAGACAAGTAGAAGCCAACTCCAGTTTACCACTGGCGTTAACTCCCTGTATCAGTAGCCTTTTGATATAGCTAAAGATGAAATGATTAGATGATTTCAAGTGAAGATTTTATAAAACAATTCTAATAGAGTTCTATTCCTAAAATTAGTTTAATGTATCTTTTTGCTTGAGAGATGTGATTAAGATAGTTCTTACAACTAAACAATCCCAGGAGAAAACTCAGTATTAGACCAAATTCTGCGTATTGGAAATATCCATGCAGACAGAAATGAAAATTTCTCCAAACTTCCTTTTCATCTACAGAGCACTCTTTCCAAGTTATCATTATCATTGATTTTTATGTTGCTACTGTTTTTTTGTTTGTTTGTTTGTTTGTTTTTGTTTTTGTTTTTTCAAGACAGGGTTTCTCTGTATAGCTCTGGCTGTCCTGGAACTCATTTTGTAGACCAGGCTGGCCTTGAACTCAGAAATCCACCTGTCTCTGCCTCCCAAGTGCTGGGATTAAAGGCATGTGCCACCATAACCGGCATGTTGCTGCTTTTTAATATTTAGGTCTATACAAAGTTTGGAACTAAGACAAAAGGATGGACCATCCAGAGACTATCCCACCTAGGGATCCATCCCATAATCAGCCACCAAATGCAGACAGTATTGCACATGCCAGCAAGATTTTGTTAAAAGGACCCTGATATAGCTGTCTCATGTGAGGCTATGCCAGTGCCTGGCAAATACAAAAGTGGATGCTCACAGTTATCTATTGGATGGAACACAGGGCCCCCAATGGAGGAGCTAGAGAAAGTACCCAAGGAGTTGAAGGGGTCTGCAACCCTATAGGTGGAACAACAATATGAACTAACCAGTACCTCCAGAACTCGTGTCTCTAGCTACATATGTAGCAGAAGATGGCTTAGTCAGCCATCATTGGGAAGAGAGGTCCCTTGGCCTTGCAAATTTTATATGACCCAGTACAGGGGAACGCCATGGCCAAGAAGTGGGAGTGGGTGGGTAGGGGAGCAGGGCAGGGGGGAAGGGTATAGGGGATTTTCAGGATAGCATTTGAAATGTAAATGAAGAAAATATTTAATAAAAAATTGATAAAAATATTTGAGTCTATAGTCCAGAGAGGGAAGCAAGCATTTACAGTGAACTTAAAGATTTAAATATACAGATTTATTTCATAGAAAGTGAAGTCTAGAATAGTACACAAAGTTATATTTCACATACTGGTGTAGATCTAAGAATCTGTGATTATTGTTTTGTGGTGAGAAGGGAGTCAAAATGGAATGTGTATTCTAAGCAATTTTTTTTCCCAGTTCAACATTGCTATTAGCATCTGTGGTTTGGAGAACTGCTCCTTTAGGTTCTTATGTTTGAATGCTTGCTCCCCAGGTGGTAGAACTGTTTGAAAAGTATTGAGATGTGTGGTCTTGTTGGGGAAAATGTGTCTCGGAGTGGGCTTTGAGGTTCCAAAAGGCTATGCCATTCTCAGTTATCTCTCTCTGCCTCATGCTTTTGAATCAGATCTAAGCTCTCTCAGCTACTTCTCGAAAGCCATGACTGCCTGCTTGCTGCCATGCTCCCTGTCATAGTCACATACACTACCTCTCTGAAATCATTATCCCCAAGTTAAATGCTTTCTTTTATAAATTGCTTAGGACATGGTGTTTTGCAGTAGAAAAGTAAGATAGCACCCAAGGTCATGATCAGCAGATTCCTTTCATGGACCTATATTGCACCCTATACTCAATAGGCAAACAAGATCAATTTGAGTTTTAGCAATACAACTCTAGACTTAATTATTTGATATGGATATGATGAAGGACTAAAGGTGAATATTAAAAATATAACTGGCTTCTTTTCATTCAGTAGGTAAAAGTTAATAAACTGAAGTTGCCCCCCCTCCCCCCAAAAAAGCACAGGGTTTTGAGTAGGAGAGCCAGGTCAGTGTGTTAAGTGCTTGTTGCAAACATGGGAACCTGAGTTCAAAACCCTAGTACAAATATAAAAGCCAGATGAACCAGTACACAGCTATAAGCCCTGTACTGGGTAAGGGAGCTGGTTATAGATGACTCCTAGGACATTTCAACCAGTCTACTTCAGTGAGTGACTCTTCCTCAAAACGCAAGGTCCAGAGTAATAGAGGAAAACAATCACTTGGAATATGTGACCTTCAACTATTTATATAAAGGGTGAGTGCACCTGCATGGCCTCACAAACAAACACACATAGAACACACATATGTACACACACACACACACACACACACACACGCAACAAAGAAAGTCCTACAGTGTTTGGAGGAAATGACTAGTGAACTATATTTTATCCCTAAGGTGAGGGAGTGAATTTAAATTGAGGTGACTGGGATTTATGCTTGTGGGATCCATGGTTACACATTCCTCACAAGCTGACAGATGTTTTTATACACTCTTAAAAACCACCTCTGGCTTTGGTTTGTATCATGTGACTTAAAAAACAACCAAGTATATCAAACAAAAAAAAAATCACTCATAATCCCATCAGCTCTGTAGCATATTTTAATACTTGTTCTCCTATTTTCTGTGTATATTTATATATGTTAATATGTATTTATATTTGTGCCTGTACCTATATTTACAACTGTACTCACACTTCTATCTACATCTGTATCGGTAGATAAATATGGTTCTAAAAGTAGTACATCTTAGTGCATTTGGGGGGGGGGATGTTGACAAGTAAATGGGAAAAATTCACAGCTGATATTTATAGCAAATTTAGGTCACAAGCTATTCCTTTAAGTCCTAAAATATAAACAACAGGGAACAAGTTATCAAGTGTCATATAGCCTCTGTAGCAACAACATCTTACTCTGTAGGAACAAGAAGGAAGCAGTAAGGAGGCTGAATGATTTGAATACACGAACACACAAAATACCTAAGAAGAGCATGGGATGACCAGCAGGAGGACTGCAGAAAATTTCCCACAGTACAAGGCATTGGAGTCACAGTGAGGATCAAGGATCTGGGGATCTCTAGGTTCTCCAATATGTAAAGATTCTGTGAAGTATAAAGTTCATTGAGAATTTCACATAAAATATTTTGATCCTATTCATCTTTCTCCTACAAATCTGCCCAGATCCACACCTACTTCTCAATCCTCTATCTTCCCATCCTTTAATTTTTCCCCAATCAAGACCAATTTGTGTTGCTCCAATTTTCTTGGATGTGTGGCATCCCACTGGAATCTGTTCCATTTAGTGGGAGCTCCAATCTTACAGAAAATTGATTCCTCGTCTATCACTTAACAATAGCCCACAGCTAGTTGACTAAGGGTGAGACGTAGTTCCCACTCCCTTCTCCATGCTGGGATATAGGCTTGCACACGTTTTGTGCCTGCTGTTACAACTGTTGTGAGTTCTTATCTATAGCTGACCTTCCTTGTCCAGATTACACTGGTTATCTAATGCCTTTGGTTCTTAAAGTCTTTCCATCCCCGTTTCTGCAATGATCTGTGAGCCTCTGAAGGATGGGGCACAGTGCATATGTCCATTTTAGGGCTAAGCACTTTTAATCCTCTTATTCTCTGCACATTGACCAGATGTGGATTTTTGGGTTAATCTTGGTGTACTGCAAATAGAAGCTTCTCTGCTATGGGTTCAGGGATCCAGTGATATGTGAATGGAATGGTGAATCACTAGGAGTCTGTTTAATACTACACTAAATCTATTTAGCAGAATAAATGTAGCAGATTCTTTCCTAGGGTTTTTTTTTTTTTAAATCTATCTAGTCATAGGTTCTTGGCCTGATAATGGTGCCATGTATGGATTTCATTTTGTGAAGTCTGTAATCTAAGCAGAAAGTGATTGGTTACTGCCATTGGTGTTCATAGAAATATAGTACCAGTGGATATCTTCGCCAAACCAGACATCTTTGTTGTCATCATCATAGTTGTCATCATCATCATCATCATCATCATCATCATCATCATCATCATCACTGTGATTATTTCTATATGCTTGACTTGGGGAATGGCATTATTAGGAGGTGTAGACTTGTTGAAATAGGTGTGCTACTGTGGTCATGGGATTTAAGACAACTTATCCCAGCTGCCTGGAAGTCAGCTCTTCCTGCACCATGCCTGAATGGACATTGCCATGCTCCTGCCTTGATGATACTGGACTGACTCTCTGGACCTGTAAACCAGCCCCAACAAATGCTGTCATTATAAGAGTTGCCTTGGTCATGGTGTCTGCTCACAGCAGTAAAATCCTAAGACAATTATTTTCATCCTCATTATTACTAAGTTTTCTTTTTTTCATGACTCCCATGTCCCTTGAAATTGTTAGTCTCTTATTCATATATATATATGATTAAAAGTGCTTAGCCCTTTTGAGCTGAATTAAGTTTTTCAGTGAGTCACTGACCTGATGAAGGCACCTAAATTTGCTAGTTTATTGTATGCATAAAGAGTTTGATAAGGAATATAAAGGAACAGACAGATGGAAAAAGATGTATAAGCAGGCCCTGGAAAGGCACTAATTATATATGTACTTTCTTGACTGCCAATCTGCAGACATCTTCTTGTGTTGAACAATCCAGAAGTGGTTGGAACTATATCCCTTTAGGTTTTTATGGAGGATCATCATGAACTAGTCATGGTAGATTACATCATTGGGCACTTTTTGTTAGAGGATGGGAGTAAAGGATCCAAGGTCTAGTCATAAGGTAGTTTCCATGGCTATTACCCCTCCTGCTATGGTTATTCAGGAGACCATTTGCACCAACCCAACAGTGGTGTGAAGAAAGTACAAAGGGATGCAGGATTAAAGGGGTCAGGGTGCTTCTATAACCTTAGGAAGCTGAAGTCAGACCAAAGCAAGGTCAAATGTGAGAACAGAGGATGGCTGTGGCGCTTCTATGGATAGAGGGATCTTTTTAGGATCAGTGTATACACATATCACAATGCCACACTTTGTGATCCCCTTTAGCTTTATAGTGCTTTGTTGTATCTGTTGTTGTTTGTCTGTTTTGGTGTATCTCTAATGAAACTTTCAACTATTCTGTTTACTTTGTCATTATAAATACTAGGAAATCTGACAAAACAGAACAAAAAGCCAAGTCTGGTAGTACATCCTTCTAAGGCTAGCAAAGAATTATTACAGTTTCAGGGAGGGATATCTTGGGCTACATAGCAATTCCTGGCAACACAAGCCTGACAAACAAGACATCCAACCTCGCGACCCCCATGCACTAGTTAAGTTCAGCACCATACAGGGCCTTATCTGAACTCACTTATTTGCTATAAAGAATTAGCCACTAGGGACAATTAGTTACTTAAAAATATATACTAAAATCTAGAGCTAGAAAAGCAGTTGAACTGGCTCAAAATGCCTCTTCCTCTCTTTCTGCTATTAAGAGCAAACATGGAAATACAACTTTAGCTTTGGTTGAGACATTTTTCCTGGGAATTACTGACTATATTTTAAAACAGAAAACTTCCAAGTGAAACCATGTGTGGAACACACTTAAAAGTGTGTTTGATGACCTGCAGTGGGATGAGAGATTGCTAAAATACAGAGCCTAATATTGAGGCTTCCCAGTGCAGCTGGGGGTCTATGGCTAGGACTGGGAAGGGACTCATTTAGTTGGCTCCCAAGAACCTGCATGCTGACCTTCACTCAGTGTAATTGGAATCAAGGGATCCAATGGGAGCAGCTGGATATGTGGATATGTAATTGTTAAAGGATGAAGTCATTTCTATGTGTCTGAGCTCCAAGTCTTTGTTAATATTTTCAGGATATTTCCCAGTAGAAGATTATATATATATATATATATATATATATATATATATATATATATATATTTCAGACAGCAGCATACTTGTTATTTTATTTGCTAGGGTAAATTATTATCATGGGTGAGTATCCAGGGCTGTATTTATTTTTTGTTTTCATCTACTGATATCTCTGTCCAGTATAGTGTTTTGAACTTAATACAGTGTTATCTGTATCCGTGAAAGGCTTCTAATACCCCATGCTGTTTTTCTCCATCTTTCTATTCTTTTCTGTTTCATCATATTTATCTTTTGTATTAAGCTAATTTGGAGGGTAGGTCATGAATGTGTTTAGTCAGCCTCTGCTTTCTAAATTTTTTTGAATGTGATCAGCTACCCCACCTACTTTCCCTCCCACCAACTATCCCATTTAACTATCCTAAAAAACAAAGCATCCCTACATTTAGCCTTATCTTGATAGACATTTGGAATGGACAAGAAAAATAAAGAATTTTAGTATGGTGAATAAGGGCAGATGCTGTCATATACTTGACCATGTGATGTTTAGGCCCTTGGAACCAGTTTATGCATGTGTATATTTATGTGTATGTATATTTACTAGTTTTTGTACACTTGTACATTTATATGTGTTCAGGTTTATGTATGTGTGCATGTGTATATTTATGTTTTTGTGTGTACATGTGTGTTTTTATGTGTATGTATATGTATATATTTGCATGTGTACATGTATAAATTTATGTATTCATAATTTTACATAAATAGAACTTGGCCCCATTGTCCATATTGTACTGCATCTGCATGCACGAGGTGTGCAGGATTGAGGAGATTCGTGGTCTCTGGTACCATCGTTTCTGATAACTGCTGAAGCCAGCAAATGTGCAACAGCTTTGTGTTCTCTGTAATGATGCCTTGGAAGGCTTTTTGATGAACCCGAGGAAGTGAAACTCTGCAAAGGAAACTCCAGGATGATGGAGATGCCAAAACCATGGGGTATCCACCAAGGAAAGCATCAGGCACAGTGTACCTGAGACCCAGAGCGCGCTGCAGGCAGCCTTGCTAGAGAACCAGGATTTCATCACATGAATTTGTCTTTCAATCAAATCTTTAAAACTGTAAATATGGACATGCATACACACTAGGATTGTAAGACAAAATATGTGACTTCTAATTCTAAACCACAGCACATTGCTGGGTGTGTGGTGCTATCATCAGTATTGGGACAGGCTCCACAGGCAGCTTTTCACTTCTGTCTAAAGGTTCAGCCACACTCATTTGCTAACAACATTGGCTCTCCTTCCTGTGTGAGGGTGGGGACCAACTAAGGCAGTCTGAAAGGTTGCCACTTCACTGAGAACACAAAGTAAGTCTAAAGCATCATATCATGCAAACCTACTCAATTTCAGGCCCACATCTACCCTGTAACCCCTACTCCACCCCTCACCCACTCAGTTGTGCTAATTTAGGACTTTCTTTTTCTACAAAGCTTAGGCTTTTTGGTATTCATTACTACTTAGCATTTTCCTTTTTATTTTAAACAAGATGACTTGAGTTCTAATGTTTAATAATAATAGAGGACGGGTTGATATTTGCAGTATGTACAAACATTTCTGAAAAGGCTACAAATAGAATCTAAGCTTTTTCAGTTTACAAGAAATATTATATATGAAATCAAAAACATAATTATAAATTTAAACCGCCTCAACTATTTCAAATAAAGTCAAATAAAATAAAATGTATGAAACATTTACCACATGTGAATGTCTTACAGGGCTTATAGAAGACATAAGATAAAATAAAACATAAATCTTGTTTTCAAATTTTTTACATTCTATTTCAGAAACTATCATTCAAGGTAATGCACTTAAAGGCATGCATACAGATGTTTAGAAATGGAAAAAGACAAAACATGAAGTTCACGTAAGTGAAGTCTCAGGGATGACCTTTGAGCTGTGATTTTAAGTAAAATATGGCAATAGTTGAGAGTCATGAGGCAGCTTCAAGTGGTAGTGAACAGCAGCAGACTAAAATGTCCTTCCCCTGGGAAGAGTGTGTTAGCTCCTGTGATTTGGGTCCACACTGAGTCTGTATATATGACTTAGTGTCAAGTATACGTAGAAAAGTGGAGCAAAACACAAGGAAGCATAGCGCCACTTGCCAGGAAAGATTAGGCTTTGAAGAAAATACATGTAAGCCCCCTGTCTGGTTTTACAACACTTCCTGACATCACCAAGGACCCAGACTTCTTTCAGTTCATGTGGTGATGTCAGCTCTAGAATATGGCCTTTGTGTAAGCTGGCTTCTAGAGTTTGGGCAGCAGAACTTAGAAGGAGAGGGAGAACCATGGCATAGCTGCTTTTTGAGCTTAGCTCATTTCCACAGAGCTGTCACATCCTGGTTCATAGCACAGCAGCCAGGACTTAGTCACATGCCCATATTAGTTGTATAGGAGGTTAAGTGAGGTATCTTTGTTTGGGATACCAGGTTTCAAATTAAAATGTCAGAATGATATCCTGAATGTTGGAAGTCAACTATTGATTCTGTTACTCCAATGGAAATTCTTGCCTTAAAGAAATTATTTTTGTTAATATATTATAATGTACTAAATGAAAATAAAATTCAGCAAATATGATCCAAAGTCTAATAATGCTTCACAAATTAGACTCACAATTTCCCTGTACATAGTTATTTCTTTAAAAGATGTATTTATTTTTAATCTAATGCCCTGATGTTTCCCCTGTATATTCTCACCAACTGAGAACAGTGCCTGTAAAAGCCCAAGGAGAGCACTGGGTACCCTGGAACTGGACTTAAAGATGGTTTCTAGTTGCTATATGAAAGCTGAATCTCAGTCTCCTGCAAGAACAGTGAGCTGTCTTAACTGCTAAGCTATCTCTCTGGCCCCATCTCTACATACATTTCTTGTCAGGATTTCTATATTGTTAGAATTAGTAGTTCAGTAACAGTTCCTTTCTCATACTGGTGTTGTAAAGTGCTTTTCCATGTTATTATAGATCTTCATTATTTATTACTGAATTTAAATGGAATATTTTGCATGTATTATTTTTCCTTGCTTAAATTAATTTTTCCTAACCTTTCTGCCCTCCCTCAAAAGAATGGCTTGGTGAAGGAGTTAAGACTATTTTATGGTTTTTGTTGTTTTTTTTTTTTTGTGGTTTTTCAAGACAGGGTTTCTCTGTATAGCCCTGGCTGTCCTGGAACTCACTTTGTAGACCAGGCTGGCCTTGAGCTCAGAAATCCTCCTGCCTCTGCCTCCCAAGTGCTGGGATTAAAGGCGTGTGCCACCACGCCCGGCTATTTTATGGGTTTTGAAGCATGGTAAAATGATTTCCTAGATCAAGTTAAATCATTCTTCAATCCAATCCATCTATAGAAATAACAAGACTGCCATGGTTTAAAGCCAGGTATCACATTTTCCTGTGAATTTTCCACAAAAAAACTAAAGGCATGTACAGGATTTTGAACATTTGAGCTTAAAATCTATCTGAAGTGAGAATACTCAAAGACATAAATTTCCATGAAATTGAGCAAACTCTTTCAAAAAGCAAATAAGATGAATAGATTAAAAGGCACACAAATTATTAGTGCAATGTAAGTGTTAGAATAGATTCTGCTTAGGCAAGGAAAGGGTTATTTTGATGATTAATCCTCCAATTAGTCTCCTCTTGAATAACGTAGGTACACACACACACACCCTAAACCTCTAAACCTTCAGGTTCTAACTACTTGCTATGATTGTGCAGTTCAATCTATCTGAAACTCACAGTACATATCCCTCCCACATTCGGCTGGAGGAATCACAATTTCACAGTTTCTTTCCCAGCCTTGCTTTGCAGAGCTGCTGTCATAATGAGTTTCTGGCCCCAGACATGCAGTCAGAAATCCCAAACATTGGCTTCTCAACAGGGAAGCAGAGAAACACTGGGGGAAACAGCAATTAGATCAATACATAATAATGCAACAGCTCTCAAATTGTTCCCTGTTCTCCTACGTACATCACTGAAATGGTGTGTTTCTTTCCTGCCCAAGAAATTCTTTTGAATAAGATGAGTATTTATTTGTATAAGCTGAACTTTGAGGGAGCAACTGAGAAATGAGGGTGGTAGGTATTATTTTTCTGGAGTATTGTGTCACTCAGCTTCTTTATTAACGAGAATAAGAGAAAGCACCATGAACAAGATTTAAACCAGCCATAACATTTATGGTGCAAGAACATTTTATGGATAAGTTTTTTTATTTTAAATCTGTTAGTAGGAAATATGAAAATAAGCTACTTTAAAGACTATCAGATTATATACAGGGAAGCATGGCATATTCTATTTGTACATTGGTATGTTTAGTTAAAAAAAAAAACTATCATCACAAGTCAAATAGATGTGTTTAAAGTTATTTTAGCAAATTATGCTCCAGAGCAATGAAGACATGTGACGTCAGACCCCTTAGTGGTACATCTTCTCTACAGATGGGAGACACACACAGGTATGATGTCTGACCCCTCACAGGGACTCCATTCCCACAGATGAATAATGGGATTCCATTCCCACAGATGGATAACGTGCAGATGTAGCTGGGTTGACGGCCATAACGGGGAACCTGCTACTCTTTCATTTATTCATTCCTTGACACTGGGCAGCTTTCTGGAGCCAGTGTAGACAGTCTTTGGATTTAATCATGCCAAAGTTGATACTACATTATGTAGTTTTTGTAGTTTGATTTTGGTAGGTGTTACCATTTCCTGACATAGTACATGCAAAAAAACCAAAACAAATCAAACAAACAAACAAACAAACAAAAAACAAAACAAAACAAAACAAAACAAAAAAGGGCATTCACTCAGACTTCTCTACTTTGACTCTTCAATTTATTATTGTTGGGCTTTGTACTGTGTTGCAAGAGTTCATCAATTTATTATTGTTGGGCTTTGTACTGTGTTGCAAGAGTTCATGATTGTTATTTTTATCTTGTACTTCTGTAGAATCTATTACTGGGCCCAGTATATGCTAAGTTCTTCACCAGTAAGAAATATCCTCACCCCAGCCACAACCTTTTTGGAAATAATTTTACTTTGTGTGCCAGTATGGAGTGGGCTCACACTCTATGAACAGCTTCTTGGCTATAATTTGATTTGATAACTCTTACCTGCTCAATCTCTGCTAGTTTCTTTTAAGAAGGAGATCTTAAATCCAAAGGTCACTTTGCTATTTGTGTCATATGGATATTGGCAAATGCTGAGAAAGTCAAAACCATGTGTCCTCATGGACACTATACCTGTGAAAAGTAGGAAAAAGGGATGTACTGAGAGACCAAATCTTTTGGGGTCAGACGCCATCTTAGAGAACCTGACCTAAGGTTGAACTTGAGTTAACTAACGGGCCAGTACCTAGCACCAGTTTCCAGGCTATTCCACAACAAATCTGCACCCGCGGGTTACAAGTCCACCTTGGCACTTCACTTCCTAAAAATCACCAATAAGAAAAAAATGCAGAAGTTAAGTTTATGGTTTGGCTTCTAGCACCAGCCAATAATGTTAAAGGTTCTAATGCTTCCCAATCAGATGTGTATTTGGATAGATACCAACTCATTGCCTCTATAAATGCTTACTTAAAACTAGACTCAGGGCTCTACCTTCCTGCTGTGCTAGGATAGCCCAAGCTTGAGCCTGAATAAAGAGACTTTAATATGATTCCATCAAAATGGGCTGCTCGGTGATCTTTATGGGATTCATTTCATTTCCTGGCCCAACACTCTCAAATTACTGTCCAGAAATGGGGCAGTAGTGGATGTCTACTTAAAGCAAACATTTCCTAGTACTGTTTCTTCAATAACATAGGGGAGAGGTACCTAGCTCAGAGTGGAGCACCTCTACAAAACTTAAGACTCTGGGCCTGGTCCCCAGTCCTGGGAGCAGAATTGGAGAAATAAAGGAAGGGAAAGTTAAGATAGAGAATTTAATAATTGCCATTTTCCTGCTTTTATTAGTTTGATATCTAGAAACCCAGAAAAGAAGTTGATAGTGAACCAATTACTTTTGAGACAGAAAAAAAGGAAAAAAAAATCATGGTTCTTTTTATCTTGCTGCAGACAGAAATCTGTAGTGACCCCTAAGCAAGAAGCTATTTGTAGTTGATGACAAAGGGAGTTTTCTCCAGTGAAATATAATTGGGAATTGGGCTTATCTACACACTCTGGGGCAGGTCCCATGCCCAGAAGTAATTGTCTAGTGCAAAATAGTCGAGAGAGAGAGAGAGAGAGAGAGAGAGAGAGAGAGAGAGAGAGAGAGAGAGAG
>NC_034601.1:55363011-55371497 GCF_900095145.1 Mus pahari | reverse complement strand
ATTATATATATATATATATATATATATATATATATATATATATATATGATCTATCTATCATTCATCTATCTATCTATCTTTCTATCTATCTATCTTTCTATCTATCTAGATGCTTTAAATCAGGACCATGGCAATGGCAAAGAATCACATCTGAAGACTTTCTAGGTCAGTGTGAACAATCTATAATGACATAACTTTAATCCCAAACAATGAAGGTAAAGTTAGTTTGCAGAGGGGAAGCACCCATGTTTGAATATGACTTTTAATTGAGGGGCTCAAGAAGTGATGAATCGGAGAAAAAATTAAAGAATGTGTCAGAGATAAATATTCCCTACTCTCATAAGAACAGAAAGCTAAGAGTGGTGACTTAAGGGTGGCACAGAATCAATCAGTCCTGTGAGTTCAGTGCAGTAGACATAAGTTTATTCCTTAGTTCAATTCAGGTCAGCAGAAGGCATTGAAGCCAGAGCATAAGAAGGAGCCAGAGGATTAGAACAAATTGCCAGAGTTAGTTTGAGGCCAAGAAGTACAATTCAGTGAGAAGCTGATAGAAGCCAGAGTGAATCAAATCAACTAGCTTGGTGAGTAGTTTGAGCCTGAAGAGCTAAATTGAACCAGCCAGCCAGAGTTCAGAAAGAACTAGAAAGGATGTGTTTATTCAGAAGTAAGACTTTGAGATGACAATTACATTTGCTGAATAAAAGTTACTTTTTCACATAGACACATGTATATATACACACATGTATATGCTTATATGCATATACATGTATATGCATCTAGACTCACAAAGACTGTCAGAAAGAATCTCTAAGTTTTCAACAACTTAAGAAACCCTGTCTCAAAACAAAACAAAACAAAACAAAACAAAAATATCCCTTATTTTTTTTCTTATGAAAAGCCAAACTTTTTTTAAGGTTCACTATTTCATTGGGATATGTCTGGATTCTATACTGTGTCTTGATCCTATTTTGTAGGCAGGAGTCTATAGACCCTGTCCAATCTTGCCTTGCTTAGCACAAGCCTACATCTATCTCATGTCCTTCAAGTATCTACTGAGCTGCATTAAGAAGAGTTCTTTTCCGTGATTTCCTCTTGATTTCATCATTTCTCATTTACTAAAAACTAGCTTGCCCCTACTAATACACTTGTACTTTCTTGGCATGCTTGTATGCGATATTTTTGCTACTAAATACAATAGTCACTATTGTGTTATTTCTCTTGGGCAGTCTGTAGTGTCAGCAATTTCTCATCCCAAATACTTTATTTTACTTTGGACACCTTTACCTTTTTCTTCAATGACTTCTCTTTTTGTACTGAATGCTACTTAAATTAGGACTATTCCTGGCTTTCTTCTTTCCTTTTAGTATAAATATTCTTCCTGAATAATAATATCTGCCCTTTTCATTTCATTTGCCATGTATAATAATAACCAGTATAAGTCCAAATATTTTGTATTTCAATACACATGTCCAGTAGCTTAAGAATGTTTCTTTTTTGGTGGACAACAATAATTCTCTCATATACATAAAAGTCAACTAGCATCTTCCTGGATTTTTTTTTTTCATGCAACCCTCATTTTAGTGGCTATCACCATTAATGTCTAATATCTCAATATTCATGCAGTATATGAAATTTGATATCTATATTAGAGTTTTCAAAAAGACAAGAACTGTACACATATATATGTAAAACATAAATTCCATATATTCCACATATAAACACCTATTTAATTTATTTGAATAGACAGGCTGTGGTCTAAGCAGTTCAATAATGACTGTCTCCTGACCAAATGGCTAAGGATTCGGTACTTACTAAGTCTACAACACTGGTTCTCTCAGAAGCCCCAGTCTGATGCTAGAGATCCAGATCCTTCTCAGAGATCTGCTGGTCTTCAGTTCATGTTGGTAAGGGAAGAAGTCAATTCTAATAACAGCCTTATCCATAGGATAGATGAACTTGCCAGCAAGAGAGATTGAGAACAAGTATGGAAAAAGCAAAAGCTTTATTTTCCCAAGTCAGTTTACATGGGCTGCCACCAGAATGTTTAACACAGATTTAGGGAGGGTCTTCCAACCTCAAAGGATCCAATCAATAAAATCCCTCACAGGCATGCCTCGTTGCTTGAATTTTAATTGATTCCAGATATAGTTCAGGTTGACAACCAATATTAGCCATCATAGTACCCTACATTAATCTCCTGTTTTATTTGCCTTTTATCACTGACCAAATTCTTCGATGTCTTAGGATGCTTGTTCATATTGAATAGTTTTTTATGTGAATGCTCCCAAAGTTATTTATGTTTTTAAATAGATGGTCTCTTTGCATCGAACCTGAAGTAATTTTAGATTACACATACTTTACAATATCATTTTCCCGCTTGAAAATCTAATGGATCTTTTCTTTTTCTGTGTAAAATTCTAGCAAGATACATTAATCCTGCATCTCCTAGAATTGACCCAATACCCCCTCTCCTTACTCTTAGAGACATATCCCTCAATGCATTCTACTTAAAACTAAACAACCCCATGATAATATCTGTCAGGGTGTGCTCACTTTCTTTTCAAACCATCAGTCCCAGTATAATGCTTGATGGTACATAAATACTTTAGAGAAACATTATTATTATGTCAATAAGGTATACTGACAATGTAACTGTATAGTTTTACTCTTGTTGAAGAATTCCATTTTTCATCAGTACCATGCCTAATATACTAACGCTTTTAGCACTTCCTCCAAATAACACAGACCACTATGCATCTAGCACTTCTTCAACAATGATATTATGTATTCAAATTCAGTTCAAATCTCTTTCAGAAAGAAACTTGAATGTAGTGTGTTTTCATAATGCAGTTCCAATATGGTCTTTAAACATTATT
This sequence comes from Mus pahari, assembly GCF_900095145.1. Classification (NCBI taxonomy): domain Eukaryota; kingdom Metazoa; phylum Chordata; class Mammalia; order Rodentia; family Muridae; genus Mus; species Mus pahari. Next base: position 55,368,621 of record NC_034601.1, on the reverse strand, counting down.
TGGTGTGTGTGTGTGTGTATGAAGTCACTCATGTGAAGGTCAGATGACAAGTTGCAATTGCTTCTTTCCTTTCTTTGACCTTGTAAATTCTGTGCATTATACTAATGTTGTCAGGCTTAGGGTCAAGCACTTTGACCTTCTGAGCCATCTTGCTGTTTATAGAATTAGATAGACAGTAACTTGATTTAGTTAAAACCAAATATATTTCGAAGATTTTGCTGATTCAGATTTTAACTTATCAGAGTTCCAGTTTAGTTATTTTTTCTTTTATACTTTTTGTCCATTGTGTTTATCTTTGATGTCTTTTTGGAGATGTAACTGTGCCTATTTTTGTACCCTGACGTCAAAGAATCTTCTTCTATCTATTTATTTTCCCTGGGCTTACACAGAATGATGTAGAATAAACTGAATTTGACTTGAATCTTGACTCATCTTTGAAAGTGTCAAAGTTCTAAACTGAATACCTCTGTGCAAGAGTTTTTGAAATCTTGACTTACTCTAAGATTCTACTCTGAGCAGGAAAACACACTGTGCTTTCTATCTGAGTTCATTTGAAAAGTGCAAAGTCTGTCTGAGAGAACTGCTCTTCCTCCCCAAAACATCTCAACACAACAGAATGTGCCTATCTATAAAGTAACAAAGCTCTGAGCTGTTCCAGTGGAGAAAGTACATAGTCCCATCTTCCTTATAGTGGTATGGATGGAAAATTCAGGGCAGATCCAGCAGAATGGCTACTTTATGTACTCTTAGGCTGTAATCACCAGCTGTTATTTCCAAAATGCATCTCTCTTCTAGCTTCTGTCAGGAGATGTTTTCATAAAATTCTAACCTGGATATATTTAATCTTTCCATTTGTAGGAGAAAGCTGCTCTGTTTGGAACATGTTGATCACTTTGAAATGTTTCTGTTGAAAGCCGTGCGCTTTTGAGAAGTTGCACGAAATTAGACTCTATTTTTATGTTCTCACAACAGTGTCTACACTTTCCCAAGCATACAGTAGCTAAGTTTCTCTTGAAGCATGTAATTACCAGACACGACTTAACATCTGCCACATGGTGCCAAGGAATCACACATGGAAGCAATGTCAAAAAAAAGGGAGACTGACAAGCTGGAGACAGTCGAGTGAGACCAATCAGAAAGTGTGTTTTGCCAAACAGTCGCTCTATAACTATAAGCAAAAAAGACCTTATTTACAAGGATTGCTTATTTACATGTTTAGGTGGTCTGCATCAAAGATGTAAAGAGGCTCATTTTGTTTGCCATGAAGACTGTTTCTTATGGACAGTGAGCTTTAATTTGTTGTCTGTATTTTTCTGCTTGCTCCCTTGGATCAGGGAATCATCTATAAAAGGGAACATTTAGCACCTCTATCCATGCAGATTGGAAAATTAGCCAATAATTTAGCCAAATAGACTGATAGAGGAACAAGCTGAGATATTACTATAATGCATACTCCTGGGTTTAGACTAAACAGAGTGTTAGACATAGTTGGCTAAGAACTAAATCCAAAAAAATCTTCAATTTCTTGGAACACTGAGTCCTTGGATTGGACTGAATTGGGAGAAGTCCTATTATAAGTTGAAAAATGCTAACTTTCTATTTTTAATTTTTACTCCAAATAGAACTTGAACTCTTGATAAACTAAATCAGAGCAACCTCTTAGAACATGGTAGAATGGCACAATTAGATCAATTCAACCGTTGAGTAGTTAGACTTTGCATTTGGATGAGATCCTATATAAATTAACACAGGAAACACTAGATTTAGGAATAGGTGATTTAGGTATAGCTGAATAATTCTCTATACTCCCTACTACCCAGGAAAAGACATGGAGAATAGGGTACAGACAAGGAAATTTTGAATAGAAGAGTCGGATAGAATTTGGAAAATGATGAGGACTTGAAGGTGCACGCTGGAGTGGGGTAGGGCCGACAATGATTAGGATGAACAGGGGAAGTTTTCACAATAATCATGGAGCCCTTTGCTCCAAATGGAGGATGTTAAATGGTAATCACTTGTTTAAAAACATTTTGTAATTCATTCAGGCTTTAGATTTGCATGAAGTATTTTTGACAAATTATCATGATGTTTCCATCACACTTTAATATTAGATGATTAAAGCAGGCAGTTCCTGAGTTTTGAAAAATATCTACAGATTGGCGTTGGCATAGTTACTGAATAATTCAAGAAGAAAACATATCCAGTACCCCTCAGGTATCAGGATCTGTGAGTCTGTCTAAAAATCTTGAAGGAGATTAAAGTTTCCAGCTAAGCCTAAGAGCAATATTCTCTGAATGAATTCAGTTTGGTGAAATGAGCTTAGTTATTTTAAGCTTCTATCAAGCAGAATAAATTTTATTAAAATAAATTAAATCATCTAACCTAATGGATGTATTTCTAGTCATTTAGCATGATAACTCTTACAAGCTAAATAGTGAAAGCTGTGTATTTAATTGATAAAAGTGCATTTATTGCATTAGGGATACATAAAGCTATCCTTTAATGTCACCACCACACGAGTTCTGTCTCATTAATTCCAAAAAGACAGTGCACACGTTTTATGCAAATTTTGACAAATTAAATTTCTTAGAGTTTTAATTTGGATTTTGCAGTCTTTCTTGCAAAGTAACCATTTAACATCACACATGTTAGATTTATAATAATTAATTGTAATTCTCAGATAACCAGTAAGTTATAATCATTAGGTGGGGTTTTATTTTATTTAAAATACATGTTCATTTTAATAAAGAAAAAGGTTTTTTAAAGGTTATCTATGGAGGCATAACCCATGGGTTTGTGAATGTGGATATTTTTTTTAACTGAATCTGGAAGGCATGTTGCTCTGGGACAGTGAATGCAACCATTCTTGCTAACTCACATCTTCTGGAACCTCCTTCCAAGAGTATCAAGGAATTTGGGTTCATCCTTGGAAAAAGCTTCATGAAAGCCCCACCCTCTGTCAAAACAAAATGAAAAACAAACAAACAACCCCCCCAAACTCCACAAATCAAAGTCATATGCTTTCTACCTTGGCTCATGGCATTACATGTAATGAATCAAAAAAGAAAAAAAATATGTGAGAACAGTTGTGCAATTCTAGTTTTGGTGTACTGATTTAGACAGTGTTCTTGGTATTCAATGAAGAATTGTAACAATATTGTGATGGTTTGTAAATACATAGCCCAGTGTGTGGCCCTGTTGGAGTAGGTGTGTCACTGTGGGTGAGGGCTCTAAGACCCTCATCCTAGCTTCCTGTAAGCCAGTATTTGGTAGTAGCCTTCAGATGAAGATGTAGAACCCTCTGCTCTGCCTGCAGCATGCCTGCCTGGATGCTGCCATGCTCCCACCTTGATTATAATGGACTGAACATCTGAATTTGTAAAACAGCCCCAGTTAAATATTGTCCTTATAAGAGTTGCCTTGATCATCATGTCTGTTCATAGCAGTAAAACCTTTACTAAGACAAACATATTTATTTGCTTATGATTCATTACATTTTTCTAAATGTCCACAAAGAGAAGAATAATCTGGGTTGTACACAAAAATGTCACTTCCCAAAGCTTTCTGTGGAGATTATGGTTTACTTGGATAGGAATGGAATATTGGGATTTTTTGTTGTTGTCAAGACTTGAATATGTTCTACCACTAAACATGGCTGTGACACTTTATTCTCACTAAGAGGCCAAAAAAAAAAAAAAAAAAAGATTCTAGAAGCATTTGTACACAAACTGTAGATCAATACTCTCGACTTTAGTTGTTCATTAGGAATCCTTGGCTGTAAGTGTGTGTGTGTGTGTGTGTGTGTGTGTGTATTTGTATGTATATCTATGTCTACCTCCATACACATGTACATGGAAATATGTGTTGTACATGCATTTAAACTCTAGAGGAAAAAAATGAGTCATTCTTTAGGAGGACTTAAAAAATCTTCTCCTTGAGACACGTTCTTATGACTGGATTGCATGAGGCCGATTAGGTTGATGGGCTAAGAAACCCCAGAGAGCTCCCTGGTTCTGCCTCTTTAGTGCTGGGATTACACATATGGCTCATCATGCCTGGCATTTTTCATTTGGGTTCCTGGAATTAAACTCAGGTCCTTATGTTTGTAAGGCAAACCCTTTACTTACTGGACTAGACCTCCAGCCCAGAAAACCTTTTCTAAAATTCTCGATGATCACAGACTCTTAGAACCCATAAGTTAGAGTCTCTATGATGACACTCGAATGTCAGAGGGAGTAATGAAGGAGCCAAAACAGAGAAGGTAGCAACAGTCATGTTATGTTATTAACAAGAAAGGGTAAAAATTCATTATTTATGAATTATAATGTCTAGTGTTTCTAATCAGTAGGTCCAGAGTGGAGCTCTCAAATTTTATTTCTAGTTATGTTTTAGGTGGAGCTGATGATGCAGGGTGAGAACTCCTTTTGGGAGAGAATATTCTGTGGGCAGTTAAAGGTAAAATTTATTAAATGGAAGTGTATTAGGATGATAGTGGACTGAGCCCAGGACTGAGTAAGCTGTTTGATAAAACACATGCTGAATTTGATGGCATAAACATAGTAGCCTGTCTGCATCTCATGTGCCCATGGAAAGTATGTATGCGTGTCCAAGAGCACTGCCTCTTATGTGGGATTCCAAACAAACTATTTTTGCAAATACATATTTTAAGAAAAAAAGAAAAAAATGAAGGTAAGGGTATTTAATTGGAAAGAGGCTAGGAAAATAATGTGGATGGGGGAGAGATTGAAGGTGAATAAATAACATAAAGGATGTTTGAAAAGAACAGATGGGAACCTACAATTTTACATATATACATACATACATGTATATACAGATATATACTTTTATATGTATGTATATACACATAAAATACATATATGTAACACATATATGCATATATAACACATATACGTAACACACATATATGTGTATATATGTGTGCCTATACATACACTTTAATCTTTACAATAATGATGCATATCAGATATGCTTTACTGTTTTAACTTGAGAAGTATGGGATTGAGGAACACGAAGTTTAACTAACTTGTTTGAAATAACATGGTTGGGAAACTGTCAACCTGACTAGGAAACTTGGAGTACAGCTGGGGTCTCCTCAGTGTTGTGATGAATAATCTTGGTTGTCCACTTGAACCAAGTAAAATGCAATCACTTGGTTTATGGATTTCATGACCATATCTTTTGAAGGGTAAAAACTCACTCTAAGTGTGTACAGGACCTTTCTGTGGCAGCCCAGGTAAAAGGAAGGAAAGAAGTAAACTGGCTTTTTGCCTGTTTGCCTTCACTCTTGTTGGTTAAGTGCATCTATATTGTTTATCACTACAGTGCTCCATTGCCATGCAAGAAGTAGCATCCAAGTGTTTTGCAAACTGTATCTTTGGTATTCTAAGTTTCTGGACTAATATCCACTTATCAGTGAGTGCTTGTGTAGTGACTTCTTTTGTGATTGGGTTACCTCACTAAGGATGATATCCTCCAGATACATCCACTTGTCCAAGAATTTCATAAATTCATTGTTTTTAATAGCTGAGTAGTACTCCATTGTGTAAATGTACCACATTTTCTGTATCCATTCCTCTATTGAGGGACATC
>NC_034601.1:55347554-55362481 GCF_900095145.1 Mus pahari | reverse complement strand
ATATTATTCCCCTATCAGATTTAGGATTGGTAAAAATCCTTTCCCAATCTGTTGGTGGCCTTTTTGCCTTGTTGACAGTGTCTTTTGCCTTATAGAAGCTTTGCAATTTGCAAAACACAAGAAAACCAAGAAGGAAGACCATTGAGTGGATACTTCATTCCTCTTTAGAATAGGGAACAAAATACCCATGAAAGGAGTTATAGAGACAAAGTTTGAAGCTAAGAAAAAGGATGGACTATCCAGAGTCTACCCTATCCAGGGATTCATCCCATCATCAGCTACCAAATCCAGACACTATTGCACATGCCAGCAAGATTTTGCTGAAGGGACCCTGATATAGTGGTCTCTTGTGAGGCTATGCCAGTGCCTGGCAAACACAGAAGTGGATGCTCACAGTCAGCTATTAGATGGGACACAGGGCCCCCAATAGAGGAGCTAGAGAAAATACCCAAGAAGCTGAATGGGTCTGCAACCCTATAGGTGGAACAACAATACGAACTAACCAGTACCCCCAGAGCTGTGTCTCTTGCTGCATATGTAGCAGAAGATGGCCTATTCTGCCATCATTGGGAAGAGAGGCCCTAAGGTCATGCAAACTTTATATGCCCTAGTACAGGGGAACGCCAGGGCCAAGAAGTGGGAGTGGGTGGGTAGGGGAGCAGGGGCGGGGGGAAGGTATAGGGAACTTTTTGGGATAGCATTTGAAATGTAAATAAAGAAAATATCTAATAAAAAAGAAAGTAAATAAAAATAATATAAAATAAGAAAAAGAAGTAGCATCCTTAGGCTTACAATTTAGACTGGTGGCTCTCATCCCACAGAGTGTGACCTATTTGGCAAACATCTATCTCAAAAAATATTTACCTTGCAATTCATAGAAGTAGAAAAATTACAGTTCAAATATAATAAAAAAATTTATGGTTGGGATCACCACAGCATACGGAAATGTATTAAAGGGTCTCAATATTAGAAAGACTGAGAATCACTGATGTGGCCCGAAGCCCAGGAACCCTCCAGGTTTTCACAGCCATATTGGAACTGCTCATTCAGTCTTGTGGAATGAGCGACTGCTAAATATTGAGTCTCTCCACTGTGAAACAGGCATTGCTTGACTAATCAGACTGTATCATGTAAGACAAGGTAATACATCTTCTTTTAATATCATTGCTTATTCTATCAATTTGGTTACTTTTGAGAACCCTGACTAATATAAGAGCCTTGACAGTTCCCTGGTATTATACTGAAAGCAGCAAAGATGGGTGGGATTTTTTTCAACTGTTGCTCTTCACTGAATATCTAGAACAAAAATGCTTTACCTTTTGGTATTCTTATAGATTATATTTAGAGATACATGTTAATGGAATAGATATCAGATAAGAATGGAAAGAGGAAATGATAAAATAAAGCTGTCTAGACCTAGAAACAACTTGATATATATTGAGAGGACAAGATACTCTAGTTCAGTTGTGTCTGAGTGTGGCACATGAGGAACACATCCCACAACTACAGAGAAAATTGGTAGAATGAAAGAATGCTTTTCCTAGAGTTTAAATACCTCTTTTTCACACATGGGTGCGCGCGCGCGCGCGCGCGCACACACACACACACACACACACACACACACACGCCACACACTTTATGAGTAAGCATAGGCCAGTACTGTGGTGTCAATTCACCAGTTGGTAGGAGAATGTTTCATAGAAAATCATGTATCAGTTTTCATTAAACTATGAAAGTTTCATTGACTATATGCTAAGCACTCAAGATTTGGCAGTGAACAAAGAACTGTTTCTTTTGGGACTGTGTTCTAGTGAGGTAAGTCCCAGTGAACACACATATATCAATGAGTGAGAGATGTTGATATTTTGTGGAAAATGGGGATAATGGGGATGGAGTGTGACTGGAGTGGGAGGTGTTCGTGAAAAGTGCTGTGAGACACTTTCACTCGTGTAAAACCATCAAGGACTTCCCCTTGGATAATTTGATAACTGAACAAAATTTAGAATCAATGAAATGCAAAGGAAAAAATAATGAGCAAGGTACCTTGTATAAAATGAAATTCCCCTGCCCATATCATATCTCAGCAGCCTAGTGATACTATACCTTAAGATACAAATAGGGAAACACTGCCTGAGCACTGATCAAGGGTAGGACAGATATGTTCTGTGGCTGGCAAATCAGAGACTCTGTATCTTGGTAATGAAATGACCATGCACTATAAGTGGGTGTCCATTGAAGATGATCTATATCAACAGTTTTGCATGTATTTTATTCCAAGCTTGTTTATCTTCTAAGAGGGAATACTGCCCTTAATATAAGCTGTGATCAGAATCATTCTCTATCAGTTTGCCTCACTATGGTGCTTCTTTTGAGCTAGAAACACGTTTTGTTTCTGTTGTTATACACGAAAACAAAACAAAACAAAACCAAAACCACACAGCATTACATGGCTCTGTCACACTCTACGTGAGTCTCTCTGCACTGTATTCCTGTTGAAAACTGAAATGAGAAGTTAAAATACTTCTGATTTATAACAGATATGGGAAACAGGTTTTGTTGTTTGTTTTTGCAACAGATTCATTATATAGCCAAGGACAGCTGGGAACTTCTGATCCTCCTGTTATAGCTTCCCCAGTACATATATTATGGTATATCCTACCACCCCTATCCAGAAACAGCTCTGGAAGCCTGGTTAAGTCAAATAGATACATTAATATGAAAGAAAGTAAAGTACAGATACTAAAATTTTTCTTTTGTTTGATTTCCTTGTCTTGGGCCAGGATAACATATTTACATACCTGTAGTGGTAAACATTTTGTAAGACACTATCACAGCAGTTAGATTTAGTTAGCAGTTAGTTAGTTAGTTAGCCTAAGCTAACTTGAGGGTGGGTCATAGTCTCAAGCTTGTCTTAGTTATTCTTCTGTTGCTATGAAGAGACACCATAATCACATCATCTCTTATAAAAGAGAGCGATTGATTGGCACTTACAGTTTCAGCGGCTTAGTCAGTGAACATCATGGTATGAGCGTGATGGCATGCAGGCAGACATGGTGCATTAGAAGAACCTGACAGCTACATCCTGATTCACAAGCAGAGACAGAGAGAGAGAGAGAGAGAGAGAGAGAGNGAGAGTGAGAGAGAGAGAGAGAGAAACTGAGTGTAGCTTTCTCCACCCTGCCATAAGTGGCCAACTTTCTCCAACAAGATCTACTGGAATAAAGCTACACCTCCTAATCCTTCTAATCTTATCAGAGTACCACTCCCTGGTAACTAAGCACTCAAAGATGCAAATCGGAGGGTGGGGAGCACTGTTATTCAAACTAGTACAACGGTATAAAGTCAAGCTAGGCATAAGTGTGAGTATAGACCTTCACTAAGCAGTAAAGCCAGTCTGAAATCCTTTCCCTGGCAGAGACAATGCTATCATCATGGGAATGGACCTCAGGAGAGAAACAGTAAGCATAGTGCGGGAGCTGTGTTGTTGCTGGGAGGAAATGGCTTTTTAAAAAGTACTGACTAGAAAAAGTAAGATGGGGTCAGATTGGAAGGGCGCTTGAGAGCAGATGTGATTATGCCATTCTCAGATGAGATTTGGGCAAAAAAAAATATTGTTTTCAGACCTCATAATGACTAATTGTGGAGGTTGGAAGAAGCTGCATGAATTGCTTAGTATAAAATAAGGAAAACTGACACCTGCTGAGTTTTTCTTCAAAACTCTACTTCATAATTTGCATAAACGAAACGATGCCATTTTTTGCTGTCTGTCGAATCAACTTACTTGAAACTGGAGTTACAGTTTGGCTCACATGCATGCTGTAGCATCAGCTATCACTCTGAGTTTTCTTAAAATACTACAATGAATTGTAAAGGGAGGAAATTACCTAGACGTAAATGTGTTCTAAATGAGGAGAATTATAGAGGTTAAATTTTTTGAGCAGAATGCAATTATGTAAGAAATGAATTAAAAAATGAAATATTCAGGAAATAAAAAACATATTTTTTGAAGAGAAGATAATAAATGTCCACAGCATGTGTAATAGCTTCATCCCCACCAGGGCTCATGTGCCAGGAGTTCTGAGGAAATTTGGAAACAACTCACAACTTGACCAAGCTGTAATATGGAGACCAACCACCATAATAAATTCAACCTGTTAACTTCCACTTCTGGCTAGGTTTGAGTAACTGTACCAAACTTGTTTTCCACCATAAGCAAAGTCAGAAACCAGACACAATATGGGAAGCAGGTGTTTCAGACGCTGAACAGATGGAAACGGTGTACTGTCATCCAAAAGAAGAAGAAACCAAGCAAGACATGATGTATGAATTTCTTTTCTTTTTGCCTGGAGGCACTTTCTGCAAAGCATGCCCTGCACTTAGGGGTGGGGAATTTGAATTTGTGCCCAAATAGAATATAGTATGCTGGTTGAATTTCATAGTAAGCTTGGTGATTAACTTTATTTGTTAAGGAGTTAGGGATAATGGAGCCAAGAAATCAAAGATAGGGTTTTCTTTAAGTATTAAAATTTTGTGTATCCTTTTCTGTGTTTACAACTTTTGAAGTCACTGGAGGATCTAAAGCTGCTTATAAATAGTTCCTATGACTTTTTCTAATAGGAGCTGGGCTTTGATTTAAAGCTGTGCTGCCCGCATAGGGATTATGAGGTCTAAATGGAGGATGTATTTCCAGTGAGGATTTCAGTTCAACTCTCCTGCTGGGTTTCAGGTTATGTAATAAATCTGAGATGGTTTTAATACTTTTGGTTTTAAGATTTTACCCACAGTTGCTATAGTAAGTTCCAGGTGAGAATAAGTTTATGTTGGAAAACACCATGGAGAGGATTTATTAAGAGTAGTTTTCCTGCTATCCTCTCCCTCACTAGCATCATCCATCACCAGCATTGTTGTTGTCATTGTCAGTGTTTGTTCGTTCTACTTAGGAGCTCTGGAAAATACCTCTAAATGGCTCCTCTTTTCTCTTTACTGCTGGCTGGAGCTTTCCTGTATACACCATCATTACATGGGGTTGGATTGCATTTTGTTTACTCTCCCAGCCCGACCTCTCACTCCATGTGTCTCCTCTATTTCCATTCACAGGTCTATTTTAGCCATCATAATTTGGAAGTGCCAGTCTTCCTGAGTCCATTAGTTATTTCTCAGTTGATTCTGAATATAAATGCAAGAATGCCATAATTTGTTAGCTCATTTAAAATTCCACTACCATTGAAATAATGCCTGCATGCGTACATGGTGGTATGATATCACAGGTGAAACACAGATTCTCACAAAACAATGTCCAGCCTCTTTGGAATCCTACATTGAAGACTTTTCTTATGTTAGAATTTAGAATACAGGCCAGAAAGGTTTAGAATAAATCAAAAATCAAGGTTAAATGTCAGTATACCAACTGTAATTTCTGAGCATTGTAATATGGCCATAATTGCTCCTTGATGTGTAGATGGGGAATATCAAAGTATATATATAAACACATATACACACTTTAGTTTTGCAGTGCTAAGAACAACTAAGGGAGTGTACAAGCTAGGTAAATGGTCTATCTCTGAGCCATGTTTCTTGATCTGTGCATTCTTTATTCCAACTTTATTGAGAGTGACTACACAGGAGGCTCTAGCAGAGACAACAAACAATGTAACCCTGCGCTGCTGAAGGCCCAGAAATGCACTGACAGCCCGCAGCCATTTGTTCTAAGGAGGCCTAACCATCCTCCCCCTGGTGGTCAATGACATCAATAACTGACCAGCCACTATCTGTCCAGGGGAACTGTGGAGGTCAGAGAACCAGTGTTCTGAGGATGCAGGGTCAGAGGCAAGTCTAAGGACTGGATATGTAGCTCAGTTGATAGAATACTTGCCTAGTATGCAAGACACTCCTGGTCCATTTCCAGCCACATTAACAGTCCCAGAAGCAGGAGGAGTAGCTGTTCAAGGTCTTCCTCCCCTGTTTAGTAAGTGCAAGGCCACCAGTCTGTAGTTCAGCTAACCCACAGTAAGCAGCTGTGGATGGGAAGTCCAAAAAATCTAGTAGTTCCTCAGTCCCACAAGGCTAGTTGTTTGAGCTCGTCTTCAGTACAAGTAGATTCCAATGGGTATGCTAGCAAGAAAGTGAAAAAGAGTTGAGGTATGTTTTATAATTAGGGATTTTCCACTCATAATTAGAGGTAGTCTTATTAGTAATCAGGGATATATATGATTTCTCCCTTGTTAATGCCAAGGCCTTATTTCATGGTGTAGATAAATTGATGGCTTGAAAGAATCGTGATCAAGAAAAAGTTTATGTAATGAGGTTTATCTATCAGCTTTTTCTCTGTTGATGTCTTGTGAATATTAGTGTCAGTACCAAGTCTTTAAGATTATACATAAATGAGCTAAGGTTTTATATTAATGTCTCAAATCAAAACGGAAGTATTTTAATTTAATCAGTGAGTTCCAATATAATACTTGGGATCATATACTATAGGTTTTCATAAGATACAAATATTTTCTACATTGTATAGGCTTATATTTTTCAAAACCCACTTCTAATAAGGATTGTTAAATGCTTTAACCTCCCTTTTAGCCCATCACTCACCAGAAGTAGTGGTAAGGAAAGGTTAATAGGGAAAAGGAGGATATGAACCTGTTTAGAAATAGTTCCTCAGAGTGAATCCAATCTGCACTGTCAGAATATAAGTAGTTCAGTTTATATGAGTCAGCAGCAGAAGCTTGATCCACTTGCAAACACCATTCACGAATCAACAACAACAGTACGATTCTGAAGAAACTCCAAGGCTTTGCCAATAGGCCCAAGTCCAGCAAGGTAGCAAGAAGCCGCCAGTTCTTCAGTGTGTTTCTCTCTATAAAGTCCTGATAAACAATGACCAGCAAAGAGTGGCAAGGTAAACCAATACCACAAGGCAGCATTAGCGAAGACCCCCATCAGCAAAGACCAACACTGAATGGCAAGGTGAGCCAATACCATACAGTGTCATCTACTGTTTGTTGGGTTATATTTATACCTTTTCCAAACATCATGTGTTCTCTCAAGCATCTACTCTAGCAAAACCTAACCTTTCTCCAGGCTGCTTCGAGAAAGACATGATGTGTCTGTTCTCAGCAAAACAACCTCCCACATGTCTGCTTCAGCAAAATCATGCACTCATTAGACAGTCTCCAGAAAACATCACATGACACAGCTGAGTCTTTAAAGAAACCAGAAATTTCCACTTAAATACTGTGTATAATTCAAAGCTTTTACTATTATAAAGTCTTTAAATACTTTAAGAAGTATTTAAAATGTCATTGAAATAGATTTTTAAAGAGGGGTTTATAGTTGATGAATTGACAATATGGGGTGTTCGGTTATGGATCACTTTCCTTTATGTTATATTTTCTCAAAAAATTTCTGAAAGAAATATGTTTTATGAAACTGTATAAAAGGGTTTAGCAAGCTGTCTTTTTTTCTCTTATTGCTAAATAAGGTCATTTTCCTTTTCAAGTTTTATGCTGATTTTCTGTCTTTTTGCATTTTTTATTTAAATCTGAAAGAAATTCTATATATGCATGTCATAAATTTTATTTTCTTCTTTTGGATATGAAAGAACTTATATAATTTACCAGGTAGGGTAAACACTGTACATACAGTAATAAAATAAGTATAAATCTAATCTATGAATATGGCTAATGGTAGAAGCAGAAAGTGTAGCAGATGGATCCTAGGACTTAACTGCCAATCACAAAATCTCTAAACTCCCCAAACAGATACAACCTAAAACTTCCTTAGAAATGTGACTAGCCTTCTCTCTCAGTCTGGAGTTAGAGTGGAAACTGAAATTTGTGATGCAAGGTTTCTGTGAGAATCCTGTTTTTTCCTTAGCCACAATGTTGTATCATCTGTTATCTTGTAAGAACTACAATCAAAAATTAAAAATAATTTATATAAAGTACTTTCATCTACATTGCAAAATCTTAGACAAAAATACATCTTTACACTTATAAAGTCACAAAATAGTAGCTTTTATGGATATGTTACATGGTTTATACAAATTAAGAGATAACAGACTTCAACCAACTTTTTTGTATTGTGTTTCTCTAGTATCCTGAAAAACGAGTAGGTTTTATGTTCATCACACCCTATATTGTAAAGTTTTAACATAGATTTTTCTTTTAAATTAAAATTTATATGTATGTGTGTGTATGGACACATGAATGCAAGTACTACTGGAGGCAAGTAGAAAGAGTATCTGGATCTTAGAAACAAAGTTGCAGGTGGTTATGAGCCTTCCAATTTAGGGGGTTGGGAGGGAAGGTTGTCAGACTGGAACTTGGGTCCTCTGGAAGAACAGCAAGTACTCTTATTCACTGAACGATTCTTTTTGAAAACTAATGATAATGAAGCTGGCTAGAGACTTGGGTTAAAAATCTTCCCTCAACTTTTCTCTACTCTCCCCTAACTCACTTCTTGCTGAAGTCATCCTCATGCTCCACTGTATTTCAACATTTTTGGAATTAAAGACATTTTGTAGCAGATGAATATGACTTTATCTTTACTACTAAGCCAGGAATTTTAGAAGGGAAAGTAGAGTCACTTTATAAGAGGCAAGTGAAGTGGAAGGATGTTTGCCTGTGCCAAGGCCTTTTGTGTTACTTATTTCAACTTACTCTCAGTGGTCTCTGTATATTTCCTGATACTCAGCCATGGCATTATCTAGGATAATCTCAGTCAAGGAGAAATCGATCTGAGACATTGGTAGGACTGAGTTCTGTCAGTATTGGGTCCCAGGTAGAGTGGCTGTGACTACATTTTTTTCAGTCATTTACTTTATTCCTTCTTCAGATATATTCTAGAACACATGCATGCATGTGGCAGATGTCTACATAGGTTTTTGGAGCAGTTGTCGTAACATCACAAAGTTATGATTCTTTTTTTTTAATTTTTTATTGTTTTTTATTAGATATTTTCTTTATTTACATTTCAAATGCTATCCCCAAAGTTCCCTATACCCTCCCCCCACCCCTGCTCCACAACCCACCCATTCCCTCTTCTTGGCCCTGGCATTCCCCTGTACTGGGACATGTAAAGTTTGCAAAACCAAGGGGCCTCTCTTCCCAATGATGGCCGACTAGGCCATCTTCTTCTACATGTGCAGCTAGAGACATGAGCTCTGGGGGTACTGGTTAGTTCATGACAAAAGCACATTATCAGAGTTTGTATATGAGTTAAGTGGGAAGGTGCATGTGCCCAGGCATGTCTATGGAGGTCAGAGGACAACTCGTTGGCATCAATTTTCTCCTTCCAACATGTGGCTTCTGAGAATTGATCTCAAAATGTCAGAATTCATGGCAGGTGCCTTTACCTACTGAGCCATTTTTTGGACTTCTTACATATTGTCCAATATCTAAATACAGAGGGATAAATTATGACTTAAAAACCCTATTTTTATTTTATTTAGTTAAAAATCCAAATTTTAAATGGACGCTTAAAAGGCTCTATAAACTTTCCATCAAGACAAATTTTGCTTATGAAAATAAAGCTAGGCCTTTTGTTTTCAATTGTCAGTTTTAATGCAGGGCTGCCACCAAGCTTTGTGAGTAGCTTACTGTTTAATAAGGGCTGCTCTCAGTAACTTCACATTAATAGTGAACAAAATTACCATTCAGTTTTCTGTTACAACTGTGAAATTGATGTATAAAAGTACAAAGGCAAATGATTTCTCACGGTAATACACTGGGTGTCTTTTGAAAATGAAATTTTTATCCAGAGCTGATTAGAAAGAATCTATATTAACACTCCAGCAATGATAAAAATGCATTGTTTGTAGAAAATTGTTATTAAATTAAATTGTTCTGACTTGTGTTGTAAATCAATTTTATTTAACTAAAAGCCCATTGCACTGACTGAAATCACATCAGCAATAATGGAAGGGAAGAACGGCATCTTCATCATCTGCATCAACTCCAGGAAGGTCAAGAGAAGAACCTTGGATTAATATGAGGAGGCCTTCATAACTTAAGAGACTCTAGAAAACACCTAGGTCGCCTGGCGATCCTAACTGTGATGGAAATCATGCACAGAAGGGGGCATTATTGTAAATCTTTGTCTACATGACAGATTTACATTTCCTTACCTCCATAAAATTCACCATTAATGGCACAACACCTATTAAGCTGAGATATTTCTAGATGTAGTACGTCATGGTATTTTCCTGTACAGTTTACATTATTCTTGGCATTTCACTGCCTGTCTCATGAGATGGCCAAGAAGGAAAATATAGTAACTTGCACCCACATCTCAAGGACAAAAATGCCTGCCATGTCTTACCACAGGATCTATTAAGAAACTGAAAACCAAATATTGTGAATAATAAAGTTGAAAAATAAGGCACATGAGAAACCCAAAGGCTTAGGGGGCAAAATTGCTTCTTTCGTGGAATAACATTTTAACATGTTATGAAATCCATCAAATTTTCAGGCTGCAGGTGCTTCATAGGTAGTCAAGGGGTATTTATAAAGGCTCCTTCTTATAGTTGAGAATATAGTCTTGGAGATGAACCCTAGTGTTAGAGTTTATACTACCTGCACTGCTGTAGATTAACCATGGACTCTCAAAAAATGCCAGCACTGTAGTATATGGAGCCTTGTGAAAACAAGTAGGCTTGCATTAGAGAGATTATTGAAGTATGCAGACAACCTTTTGAACAATGTCAGCAGGACAAAAGCCGAGGGTAATTTAATTCTTATTAGCATATGGCTAGAGAGGAAAATAATTACATTAATCTTTTTTTACCATTTCTGTTGAAAAAAATGTTTTATATAATATATTCTGGCCACATTTTCCCCTTCCTTAATTTCTTCTAGATCCTGTCGAAGTCCCTCTCTACTCAATTGTATGCTCTTCCTCCTCCTTATTTCTAAAGACAAACAAAAATTAAGATACACACACACACACACACACACACATACACACACATACCTCTAACTATAGAGGCTTTGTATATTCTCTGATAAAAGAAGAAAATTGTTGCAAGGAGTTGTTAAACATGGACATATGTTTAGGAGAATTGTAGGATAGAGAATTCTAGGAAGTGAAGTCAAGGTAACTTGTGTTGACTCAACCAGAAATGTGAAAGACATATTTCTGCATTTCAGGGCTGACAGTGATTAGCAGTGTTCATCTTGGTGAAAGTTCTAATGGCCTGTGCTGGAACCACCAACATCATAAGCCAAGGTCATACTGATATCTGATGGTAGAGCATACTTCAGAAACAGACGTTCCCTCTGCACTCTGGTGAATTCCCTGAGTCCATTAAGAAACAGCCAAGTATCTTCTTGGATACCTGGCTTCAGGAAGAGAGTAGAAAATGTTGTTCCTTAGCTTTTGCTGTTTCTGTACTCTGGCAAAAAAGAGACTCCAAAGTCAAGTTATTGAAATTTTAAGGAAAAAATTTCAAAAACAGAAGTTGTATTTCTTTTAAACGTAGTATGTGTTATCACATGATCCATTACTTTGCTGACTGCAGCATCCTTTTCATTTTACATTAGCAATAAAAGGCTCTGTGGAAAAGTCTCATGTGTGACAATATGGTCATTACACAACATTTTGGATATATGGTATTTATTTACGTTACAAACCATTGGAAATAGCTATATAGATCATGTAGAAGAACTCTGTTATAATGGCTAGTAATGGTTTCCCATAATAGGAGCTTAGGAAATATTTGTTATTTGCTATGCTGTGTTTGCAATTTGTGTGTGCTTTCATGAGCACTTGTGTGTGTGTGTGTGTGTGTGTGTGTGTGTGTGTGTGTGTGTTTGTGAGTGATCCTATATCTAAGATAATCCAGTCTGGACTGTGAACAGCCTAAAAAAATGAGTATACTGAAGGACTACATGCACATCATTTATTGATAGGATTTACATAAAAGTACTTTCTAGAGGCCATTGGGTAGGCTTACTATTGCTGCAGAGCACACACACACACACACACACACACACACACACAAATCTGATAATCCAACAATGAGCAAGCAGTGTGTGCTTCCTTCTGATTTACAGGAAAACAACAAGAGCATTTAGAGGAAACCGATGATGCTTCAGATTGCAGTTAAATCTTATCAAGTTCACTCTACAGAGACTCTTTGGCTCTGCTGGACAGACCGTTCTGTTACAGACTGCATGTATACCTTCCAAATGCATATGTCAAAGCATATGTCCCGATTAAAGTATATTTGAAGATAAGATTTAGATGAAAATAATTATGGTTAATGAAGGCCATACACAAGGGACTACTTCCCACTGGATAAGTACCTTTATAAAAAGAGGTATTTGTGAACTCTCTCTGACCATGTGAAGATAACTAGCATGTACCCATCTGAAAACCACAATATGCCATCTTGATCTTGAATCTAGTCTCAAGAACAATAAAATATTCTAGTGTTTAAGGCGGGTCAAGATCTATGATATTAATGTTATAGCACACAGAACTAATACATTTACCCTTTAAAGTAAAAATCTGATTGGTAAAGTCTGAAAATTATAAAACCCCTTTATCTGGTAATGGTGGCTCACTCCTTTAATCCCAGCACTTAGGAGACAGAGACAGGCGGATTTCTGAGTTTGAGGTCAGCCTGGTCTACAGAGTGAGTTCCAGGACAGTCTAGGGCTACACAGAGAGAAACCCTGTCTCGAAAAAACAAAAATCAAAAAACAAAACAAAACAAAACAAAAACCTCTTTATATTTAAGGTTAAGATTTTCTCTTTTTACTCTTTGATTGTGAACTTATCTCTTCTGAGATAGTAAGAGATGAAAATATCAATTGTAAATTAGACACAACAAATAAAAACTTGTCTAAAGAAATATATTAGACTTGTTCTTGGATTCCAAGCTCACCTTGGCTCCATCTGCATATGTAGCAGATCATGGCATTGTCAGGCATCAATAGGAGGAGAGGCCCTTGGTCCTGTGAAGGCTTGATGCCCCAAAGTAGGGGAATGCCAGGGCAGTGAGGTGGAAGTGGGTGAATGGGAGTGGTAGCATCCTCATAGAAACAGGGAGAGGGAGGATTGTATAGGGGGGATCCGGAGGGGAAACTGGGAAAGGGGATGACATTTGAAATGTAAATATATAAATTATCCAATAAAAAGAAAGAAATCTGAAATTTAAACAGCTTTCATGTCTTTAGGGGCCAACCATGTTATGTGAGTTCTCTGCTTTCATTAGGATTTACTTCAGTCTTATCTCTTGACCAAACACATTAACCAAAATAGGCATCAGGAACAGCCATTGCTTCACCAAGAACCCATCAGATGCAGAAATATTGAGTTTCTCCAAGAAGAGGAGTTGTGTTTTCATAGCAGAAAATCCTAATTTAAGTTGGAAATATGTTGGAAAATGTCATTTCCTTCACAACCCAAACAAATTAAGAGGAAGGGAAATATCATTTAGAATTCATAGCTTGTGAAATGTTGAGAGTAGTAGGAATTTGGCAAAACCTAAAATATTGCTTGGCATTTATAAGATAAGTGTTTTGGGAGTCTAAATTAAACTTGTGGCTAGATATATACTGAGAATATGTTAATTTGGCACTGTGTATGTTTCCTCCTATAACTAATGCCCTATTATCACTTGTCCTGTATATAACTTGCTGCTGTGTCAAGTAGATGACAGACACTGTGTCTGTGTGTGTGGGTGTGTGTCTCTCCATGTGTGTATCTGTGTCTAATAACACGATTTACTGAGTAATAACAAATGCAAAAGTTCCACAGTTTCACTGGCTGCAGTTTATCAGGATTCCCAGTTACCTCAGAAGCTGGCTGTGAAAAAATGTGGGTTCTTCACTTTAAGTCTCACACAAGCACCAACCATAAAAATCATGTATTACACATCACACATATGTATGTATGTGGGTTGCAAAATGCCTATAGTAGGCTCAAAGAGGATTCAGCAGAGTTTTGAGTTCGAAGAGGCCATACTATAGGTAGGCAGCATCCTAACAGGTACTGCATATTTTAAAACCATGATCAGTGCTAAAGAATGGAGCTTACTAAAGTGCTTATAAAGCTAAGCATAGAAGAACAAAATTTACTTATAAGATAGGTATTAATATTACTAATATCTTATACACCATGTCCCAGTTGAAGGACAAAGGGAACTACCCTGGAAGTTAAACTGTGGGACAGTCACAATAAACAAAACAAACCAAAACCAAAACAAAACACCAGTTTCTTCATAGATTTTCATATTATATCTTGTTACCTGTTGCCACTATCGTGTTTAGTTATAATTTTCTAATGCATAACTTGGATGGCCACACGTTGATGGTGTTTCAGTTTTTACATGGGTCTTTGCAAGTAGCAAGATGGAAGAACATTGTGAATGATAATGTTTGTAGAAATACAGAGGGAGAAGCAATTATTGACATAGTACAAGTTCATCACTTGAAGCTGGAGTTAGAAATTTAAACCATTTTGCATAAGGCAATTGAATTCTTTACCTGTATAAGAAAGATCTTAGCTACGATCATTCCCCAGTTTTCCCTTGTATGTTTAGTAAACAAGCTGTGGTACATATAAGATCTATTAAAATACTTTGATCTCTTCCCTTCCTAAAATAAGACCAGCAATGGGGAAGACATGATTTGGTTAAATGAAGGCTTCTGTTTGACACTCTCACTTGGTAGTTTTTATAAAAAAGCAAAAATATTGGAAAGCATAAAGTCGTTCTAATATCTAACATTTAGGAGGAAATGCATCTGATTTTAGGATCATTTTGGGGAATAAAGGTAGAGGAATTTTAATTCAGCATCATGGTTGCTCTGTCAAGGAATCATATCCTAAGAGCTTTGAGGTCTGTGTGAGCATCCACTTTGGTGTTTGCCAGGCTCTGGCATAGCCTCACAACAGGCTGCTATATCAGGGTCCCTTCAGCAGAA
>NC_034601.1:55260614-55344666 GCF_900095145.1 Mus pahari | reverse complement strand
TATATATATATATATATATATATATATATATATATATATATACATAAAAACATGTAAATACATGCAGTTTTGACTGAGGGGTGTGTAATAGAAGATAAAGAATTTATTAGTCTTCCTTCTGTGCTGTAAGAAATATAGCAAGGCTAGATGACTTTATACATGAAATAAATTAATTTTGTCACAATTCTAAGTACCCAAGGCCAAAGACCATGGTGCCATGAGCAATGGCTTCCTGAAGTTTTCTTCTGGACTTGCAGATTACAACTTCTTCCTGAGTCCTTACACTCTTTATGTGGACCCGAGAAAGCAATCTGAGCAGTCTCTTCCTCTCCCATAGTCCTTCTGGATTAGAATACCATCTCATGATACTTCATTGCCCCCAGTCAAGATATTCTTTCCAAATACAGATGCTGAAGAGATTTGAACTTCATATACAAAAGACAAAGAAACTTTTCAGTACATGTAAGACAGGGTCAGTTATAAGGACTGTCAGTTATACTCTTTGAAGTCGCTCTTGTGTAGTAGTCACGTGTATATTCACATGCTTTGGCTTGATGATTAGTATTACAACTTACAAAAATTTCTTTCAATCAAAAATCTGAAGAATATTGAGAAATGTTAAGCTGTTCAATGTATTTGCATTGCAATCTTTTAAATCTCTTCTTTTTAAATTCTTCTGATTTTCCAACCAACAACAAACAAGCTTGAATCATGGCCACCTTAATTCAAACTTGTCAAGTAGAACCCATTTCTTAGCTTGTTTGAATTCACTTCAATGGTGTTGACTCAAAGGGGAGGGACTGAGCAAACATGGAGTTTGTATTCCTAGCTGTTTGGGCATTTTTATTTGTCCTCTAATTGTCTGAAGCTAAAGGTAGAACTTAATTGAAGAGTACTTATCAGTCATGCTAGAGGCAGGCCCCTTTTGAGTAGCCCAGCATACAAAACAGTGTTGTCATTCTCTGTTATGTGAGTGACCCAGTAAATTATTAGAATTTTCAGTGCCTTTGGCACAGCATTCACAATCATCTCTCTAATTTCAATTTTAATAAAAAAGCAATAACTCCAGGCCTGTAAGGGTTTGAGATGTGGAGTCTTACAGATTTCTTTAACTGCTTGCTTTGATTATTGTTCACAATAAAACCTCCACAACATCCCCTAACATAAATATATTTTTATTAACAGGTTACATTAAACTCTACCACCACATCTGAAAAAGAGGTTTATCAGACATAACAAAATTATGAAAATTCACTAGTAGTATTAGGCTGAAAAATCATTGCTTTAAGTAATTTGTTGGGTTCATTTAGAAGGACTTTAAATGTTCATGTATGTGTGATTTGATTCTGATGTTCCCTTGTAAAATATATATTTTACTGAGTTTTATTTTTATTGATAGAATGATTATTCTTCTTCAGCAATTAAAGTTGTCAGATTATTTCGAATCCAATAATTCATGACCTATATATTAGGTATATGTCTATATTTTGAAAGCACATGCATTTTGGGATTTACGAGAAAAGCAGAAAGTCTAAGGTGGTGACCCGAGAAGTGTCCTTTAGCCTTGCAATAGATTTGACTTCTATTTGTCCTTCTCCTCGTTTCCCTTTTTTTTTCTCCCACTAACAATGGTAAAACTGACTGCTTTTTCCTGTTGCTCACATGACTCTCCACCAAGCATCTAAAGTGAACATATTTCCCTGAACAATTCTCAAGTCATTTACTTCTAATAATGCTTATTGTGTCTCTTTCCCCTGCATGTATAAAAGGAATATACAGGAATAGCTCCAGACTTATTTTTGTGCTATTTTCAAGCAAATTTTAAATAATTTCAGTAAGTAGACTTTCCATTTGTAACTCAATAATATGCACGTTATTTTCTTCTCTTGTTGGAGGAGGACGTTGTGGTAGCTAAACATGAAACCTTACTGGCCCCTGATGCACAGAAATCTTTCCTCTGTGTCTAGTGCTTATCCTTCTTGCTATTGTCACACTTTACATTCATTAAAATCCAAGTTCTCATTTTTTTCAATGATGTCTGAATAATAGTTTTGGAAATAAAAATTCATGGTAAGCATTGTTTGGAAGTGGTAATATTTGAAATCAGGGGAAAATTGATAGTGTTTCTCCTTTTAACATTTTTTTTGTAAAGTATTCCTTATTTTTAAAAATATTCCTTATATTTGTTGTAGTTTAGTGGTTTCTCAAACAAACACAAGAACACTCTTAGTTTTAGAGGTGATGTTGCCTTTTATTTTATTATTTCTTTTAAGTCATACAGAGTAGTGTTTGATATGTGTCCTGTTTCCACCTCCTTTCCTTGCTCTGATATTCCAGTAACAGTAGAAGTTCAGGGGTTGTGGCTTCTAAGTATTTAGAGAGACTAGATTCATGAGGCATGTGTCCTAGGATCATCCAGAATATAGGAATATGTTGTAGTTTCCAGCAAGTACTCTATTAATTCTGCCTGAGGGTGCTGTCATGATTGGAGTGAAGGGTTAATTGTGCTTTCCTATGCATAAAACCTAAAGCAAAACCATTAGGACTGGCATGCTCAAAATTGTTCACTCAACATATGATTGGAAATCATGCCCATGTGGTTTCATCATCAAGATCCTTGAGGTAATAACAGTGAAGAAATTTAACTGAGTGTAAGGAAAGACTGGTGGAACAGAAAATAGTTCCACCTATAATAGAAACAAGGATCGATATCAGACAATGGTCACAGAGGCTCAAGCTGATATGCTTGCTTCTTGTGGGGTCTAATTTCTATATTTGGAATTTCTACTCTCTTAGATTCTTTCATATGGAAATTGATTCTCTAGATTGATGATTAAAGAGAAACTTTGTTTTTTACTAAAGTTTCCATTTAGAAATAACATAGTTAAAGTCCCTTATTAGGCAGCTACACCCATGCAGGTATTTCTAAGTAATCCCTTTGCCAGATGAATCAGCTGCCAAGATAAGCTGCTTTAGATGAGGCAGGCCTTTATAATTGGTAGTTCAAGTGAAGCACAAAGCTCTTTTAAAAAAAGATTATGTAATCAAATGTATTGTTTTCACAGTTTTTTCTAATTTTTTACTTGTTATTTTATATATTTTCATTTCAGATGTTACCCCCCTTCCTGGGTTCCCCTCTGGAAATCTCTCTTCTCCCCCTGCCTCTATGAGAGTGCTACCCCATCCACCCACCCACTCCCTCATCCTATGCTGGTCATCAAGCCTCCATAGAACCAAGGGCCTCTCCTCCCATTGATGCCAGATAAGGCAGTCCAATGCTACACATGCGGCTGGAGCCATGGGTCCTTCCATGTGTACTGTTTGGTTGGTAGTTTAGTCTCTGGGATTTGGGGGGGAGGTCCAGTTAGTTGAGATTGTCGTTCTTCCTATGAGGTTGCAATCCCCTTCAGCTCCTTCATTCCTTCCCCTGACTCCTCCATTGTGGTCTCTATGCTCAGTCCAATGGTTGGCTGCAAGCATCTGCATCTGCATCTGCATTGGCCAGGCTCTGGCAGTCTCTCAGGGAACAGCTTTATCAGGCTCCTGTCAGCAAGAGCTTCTTAGCATCAGTAATAATGTCTGGGTTTGATGGGATGGATCCCTATGTGGGGCAGTCTCTGGATGGCCTTTCCTTCAGCCTCTCCTCCACTTTGTCCCTGCATTTAGTTTAGACAGGAACAATACTAGTTTAAAATTTTTGAGATTTGTGTGTGGCCCCATCCCTCAACTGGGTGCAGTGTGAATCCAGTAGATATGGTCTCTACAGGCTCTATCTCCTCTTTGTTGGGTATTTTGGCTAATGTCATCCCAGTTGGGTCCAGGGATCCTCTTGCCTTCCTGGCATCTGGAACTTTCTAGTGGTAAACCCCAGTTCCCCATCCCCCACTTCTCTCAAATTCCTGACACTCTGTCCTTCTCCTCTTCTGCTCCAACCTGAAGATCCAGCTATACCACTCCTGGGCATATACTCAAAAGATGCTCCAACATTTAACAAGGACACATGCCCCACTATGTTCATAGCAGCCTTCTTTATAGTAGTCAGAAGCTGGAAACAACTAGATGTCCCTTAACAGAGGAATGGATACAGAAAGTGTGGTACATTTACACAATGGAGAACTACTCAGCTATTGAAAACAAATACCTCATGAAATTCACAGGCAAATGGATGGAACTAGAAAATGTCATCCTGAGTGAGGTCACCCAGTCACACAGACACACACACACACAAAATGACAAATGGTATGTACTTACTGATAAATGGATATTAACCCAAAGCTCAGAATACCCATGATACAACCCACAAACCATATGAGGCTCAAGAAGGAAGATCCCATTGGTATTGCAAACTTTATATGCCCCATACAGGAGAAGGCCAAGGCCAGGAAGCAGGAGTGGGTGGGTTGGGGAGCAGGGCGGGGAGAGGGTATAGGGGACATTCAGAATAGCATTTGAAATGTAAATGAAGAAAATATCTAAATAAAATAAATTAAAAAAGAAAGATCAAAGTGTGGGTGCTTCAGTTCTACTTAGAAGGGAGAACAAAATAATCAGGGGAAGCAGAGAGAAGGAGGGACCTGGGAGGGAGACAGGAGGTGTGTGTGGGGGAAGAGGGGGGCAGAATCAGGTATTGAAACACAAAGTTTGAACCACTGGGTGGGGTGGTGGTGCCGGTGCCAGTGCTGCTGCTGCTGCTGGTGGTGGTAGTGGTGGTGGTGGTGGTGGTAGTGTTGTTGTTGTTGTTGGTGGTGTGTGTTGCTGTTGTGGTGGTGGGGGTAGTAATGGTGTTGGTAGTGGTTTTATTACACTGAAAATATAATGAGTGTCCAGAAAACTCCAGTGTCTGTAGTAACTACATATCTTCTAAATTTATAATTAAAAATGGCTCATGTATAACCCATTGTTTCTTCTATGTTCATACACTTTTCTTCCCTTGTCTACATTAGTATCAATCAAAACTACATCCAGATCTAAATCTGGACTTTGTCATAACCCAGCTGACTAATGTGCTGTTGAGGAACTGAAAACCCCGTGCAGTCCAATTCAGGTAGTACAGTAGACATTCCCACAGTGGATTTTTATAAGATGATTTTTTTCTTTTTCACTTCTAGGTGGTCCTGATCATGGACTACTATGCAGCACTCCTGGGATGTGGCCACTAGATGTCAGTAACACCCTCCAACTAAGTGACAACTGAAAAGAGGTCTCCATCATTGCAAATGTCCCTTGAGGACCACAGTTGCCAGGGTGAAGTACCACTGAGATAAAGAAAGGTGTGAATCAAAACAACTGGCTAGGTCCACTGCCCCTGCATTCTCATTGGAGTGATTTGGTGCAACTCTTTGGATTTGGATTTTGATATTAACATAGAGTTTTCTAGTAGTTAATAGACATCACACTGTTCTACAAATTGACTTGATGACAGGAATAAACCATGAAGTTATTTTGATTGTTCCATGAAACCTTAGTCTAGTGATTGTGCATAATAAATGTTGTTGTTGTTGTTGTTGTTGTTGTTAATGTTATTATTGCCTTGAGATCAAAATGAAAAGTTAATGCACTTTTACACATTGTCTTACTTTCCCTACAGCAAAAGGGAATACATATCTTGATCAGATATTTTGATGTTCTGTTTCTGACTATCCTAAGAACTGACTTTTCCAAAATTTGTTGTAGATGTTTCTGGAAAGATTTCAATTGAGTGTTACTAACTGAAGAATATCCTACATATGGAAATAGTTAGTCATAAGCATGTGAATTGTTTGCAGTTACACAATGATGAACTCCTGTTGCTGAACATAAGGGTAGTCTTTGACTAAGCCCTTCTTTCCATCCATTTTTCTCTCTTTCCTTCCTCCTAGCCACTTTTTCCCTCCCTGTTTTGCTTTGCTCCTATTTTCATCATTCTCCTCCTCTTCCTTTTTATGTTTTTCTATTTTCTCTCTTTCCTACTCTACATACAGTTACCTATAAATTTCATAATAGAAATTTGTTAGCAGTAAATAATATTAGAATCCATGAGCAAGGATCTATGTATGGGGAGAATACTTTAGCAACAGGTCCAACGTTTTCTCTTTCTGCGAAGTCTCAGCTCAATTTCTTTGGCCTGAATCAGGGCATAGAACAGGAATAAGCAATGGGTTAGAGTGGTGATGTAGAGCTTCTTCTCTGATGCCCAGGACCTGCCTTCACTCCCTCTGAAAGCAATGAATCAAGTAAGTAATAGTGGAAAGAAGGAGGAGGGTATTTATTTGGAAATGGGACAAAGAGATCCTATTGTTCCCGCAAGCAAGTCTTCTTGGTTGTGGTATGAAGTAAGACTGAGCTAAGAATAAAGAGGTTTGCATAAGTAAGTAGTTTTGGTCAAGGTGTGGTCTTGCTCCATCAGTGTCTTACTGTTTCAGCAACCACACATCAGCCAAAGTGGTCTAAAATTGTAAATTATTTTCCAGAAGGTAAAATCTAGACACTATGTAGAACCAGCCATGTACCCAACTTAATGTGAAATTCCAGGGGAAGTTCAAGAACCTTGGAGAGGCCTGTTTCAAGACAGGGGCACTAGTGTTAGACCTACAGAAATAGTTAAATGTTTAGCACACATAAGACCATGAGACCAATTTCCAGTGCTACTAACTCAAAAAAAAAAAAAAAACAAAAAAAACAAAAAAAAAAAACAACTCACAAAAATCAAATAACCAGAAAAATCTAGATATTTTCGTTTTTGTATTGAGCTAAGGTCATGGTAGAAATTTGATTTTAAAAAGCCATTGTTCCATCATTCCTGTTTTCCACTCCTTCTCTTCTCTTTTTCCTCTCTCTCTCCCTCCCTCCCTCCTTCCCTCCCACCCTTCCTCCCTCCCTCCCTCCCCTCTACCTCCATCTCTCCTTTTCTTCTTTTTTTCTCATTTGCATTTATGAAAATTCCTGGAAAGCATCCACACATGACAGTGAACCTTCTCTAAGATGGTCGACTGACTAATAATGTACAGAGCTTGGAATGTTGTGGGTTTAGAGCCAAATAACCATCAGCTATCTTCTACTCTGTCATTAGCCGTTTGTTTCTCTCTGTGTGTCTGATGTAACACTCTTGAGACTATTATCATGATTTTTTTTTTGGAATGTATTAACAGACTTCTAACCTCCAGAACACCTAAAGCCTCTAGAAGAGATTTTCTCACTTTTTTTATTGACTCTTCTACCTGTGTACTTCAAGTACCAGTGTACTTGAAAAGTAAGCTGATTTGTGACATTCATTATTTTGTTCCTATACATTAATATGAAACTACAGCTGTGCAGAATTTGGAGGTAATCTTAATCTGTGTTCTCAGGTGTGGTCACTCATTAGGTTGAGAACAAGACGTGAGAAAAGTGTTTTTGGGGCTCACAATTCATTATTTTTCTTTTTAAGTTCTCTCTTTTTCCCTGCATCCCTTGTAAGTGAATTTCTATGTATCCAGGGTGACCAACAACTGACTCTTCTTCTGCTTCAGCCTCTCAGGAGGGGCTCTGGCCCAGGTGAGTTTTCTCTGCATTTCTGAAGTTGGCATATAGACCCTAAGGATGGAGTTTTGTTAAGCTCCACAGGAAGGTTATAATATCAGCAGAAAAACTGCTTATCTCTTTACATGTCATACAGGAATATAAAAACGAAGTGCTTTCCTGCCCCTTTAACAGTAACTCTGATTTTGCTTTTCTGTAACAATATGAGCTCAGTATAGACAAAATCCCGGGTTCTGAATGACACATATTACTTGGTGTAGAGAGTTATTACCAAATACTCCTAATCTTTGCCTACGTGGAATACTACAGCATAGGGAGAATTTAAGAACTTTTGTGTAGTACTTGAACCATAAAATTGTTTTTGCTCAAGCCAGAAATATACATAGAGAATTGGTAACTGAAGTCTGACTATTTTCAATTTTGAATGGTGTTACTAGGTTTAAAGTTTCCTAAGTTTTACAAATTAGGAAAAAAAAAAATCTTTTTTCTTTTGTTTCTTGCCTGATGCTTGCTGAAGGTTACATTCAAGTGTCAAGAGTATTAAAAATGCTGTTGTATACTGCATCTTGGAAAGTTGAAGGTTGCTGAATATAGTTTGAGTTTTGGGTGAATTAAACATCATGAAATGCCAAAAATAGATCTCCAAATGAGGGGCATTCTTACCAAATTGCTCTTACAGAATGATGGTTGTTATGGTGACAGAAGGAACATTTATTCAGTTATTTGTTTAACCATGTACTTTTTTTCTGTGTTTAAAGTGTTTGTTATGTTAGTTTCAAGACTGAAATTTGGTCCCCAGCTCCACAGAAAGAATCTGGATGTGTTGGCATGCACTTGTAGTGCTAGGATTCAGTAGGTACAGAAGAGGTGGCATTCTTAGGCTTACCAGACCGGAAGACTAGGGGACCTACAAAGTAGCAAAGATAAGCCCTGTGTCACAATATAAGGTAGATGGCTACTAAGGCTTGCAACTGAGATTGACCACATATGCACACACACAAACACACCTTCTCAGCTTGTGTACAATCACATGTGCATGTATGCCTACATCCTTCCAGCACCTAAAAAGGTATCCATGCTTACCATGTGACAGACAATATGCTAGATATATTGAGGGAAATCAAATGAAAGGGGTTGTTATGATAATAGATGTGGAAAAGACATACACTAATTTGTATGCGAAAAACACTCAAATCATGTTTTAAGAGACAAAATGCTGATTGAATGGCTAAAAACACGAAAGCATATTAGAATTCTCCAAATCAAAACTGTTGTCTATGTACCTGACTTGAGCAATGACAAAAAGGACTATAAAGGATATCCTTAGCAATGATATAACCTCTGGTTTTCAAGAATAACCATTTTGTAACTTTTGCTATTAATATAAAAAAATAAAACAAAACTATGCATGCCTGTTTTGTCTGTAGGTATGTCTGTGCACCATGAGTTGCCTGGTGTTCATAGAGGCCAGAAAAGGGTATTGGATCACCTGAGACTAGAGTTCCAGATGGGCATCAACCTCTTTGTATTTTCTGGGAATTGAACCCTGAAACTTTGGAAGAATAGCCAGTGCTATTAAATGCTGAACTATTTCCACAGCCCTTAGACCACTTTTTAACTGTTTGTAGATTCTAAACTTTGTCTTATTTATCTTGTTTAGCACTGTGTTTTCCTTGTTCCCAATTTTCTATATTCCTTGGATAACACAGGTCTCTTTTTGGACATAGATCATAAACATAAGACTAGGAGTGTTGTTTTTGTATCTTCCAAACAATTTTGACTTTTGTCAATTTACCGTTGATTCTCATGATCTTTAAACTGTTTCATTAATTTTTATGAATTTTGTATTTACTCTAAACTTGACTTTTGGACATTTGAACAGCCCACATAGTACTTTTCACAACTGAACATTTATGTATTGAAAATTGAAACTACTGATAGGGATTTAATCTTCCCATGATGTTAAGAAGCTGTTCATTCATATTCAGATCACTACTCAAGACATTAGATTTCAAACACAAGAATTATTTTTCTCTCTAGGAATATTTGACAATATATTGAGGTTTTGTGTGTGTGTATGTGTGTGTGTATTTGTGACTTGGAAATGTTCCTGATGTCCAGTGGGTAGAAGTTAGAGATGCTGTTAAAATTCCTTCAGTGCATAGCATACTCCCTTAAAAATGACCCTCAATATTAACAGTACATAGCTGAGCAATTTAGCCTTAAAATAATATCACGAAAGACCAGTACATTGTTGAATTTTTAATGTGTGCTTGAAAGCCATGGTATTATAATTTTTATCTAGGGAAAAGATAATTTAAAAACGTTTATGCTTTGGACCCTTTTTTCCTTTCCCCATTAATGTATTGCTTCTAAAGCTCTAAATTGAACAGATTAAGTGATTTCCTTTCTAAAATGTTCGACTACCTGTAACCACGAGTTCTTCTCTTAAGTGCAAGAGCAAGCTGTCTTCTCAGTAAGTTATGCCACATTCTGTTATGAAGAAAATGAATACTCTGCAGATAAAATATGTTCTCATTTCAAAATAAATTACACATTTAAAGGCTGCTCAACAATTTTCTAAGTATGTTTCCTCTGAACAAATCAAAATTCTATTCCTGTATTCACCACATAGTTTTACCAGTAATACTTGGGCCAAATTTCTTTGTCCATAAGGGAATGCGAATGGATGTGAACTTTCTAGGCTGCTGGAGACCTGCATTGTCTGTATTATGCCTCTGAGTACTTGTGTCGAGTTCATGTACCTCATATTATTTTTAGATTTTACTGGTACCTAATTTAATGACTTTGAAAGAGTATTGTATTATTGAATAAGATACATAGTCAAATCTTTTGCAGGAAAACATTGTATTGTTGAATACTTTCAAGAATATATTTTTATATATTCAAATACATGGTGGTATAGCTTATCATTTGTTTCTGTTTATGACACTGATAATGGACAGTGAAACTTTTCCTTCTGGAAGACTCTTCCAGATCATCAATTTTCAATTATAGTCCTCGCAGTTCAAGTATGCTCCATAGTTAATCTTTTCCTAGGTTGTTTCATTAAAACATTGTGTTTGCTGTGTCTCAAAAGTGTTTATCATTTTTTCCTTTGCTCTATGTCAGGTATATTGTATGTCATAAGTAAAACTTTAAAGTTTAGTGACCTTGCATATAAAGCTAAAAATTCAGGGACTCTTATGTTCATGATAAGAAAGTTTTGGAGGTAAAGAATGACCCTGATTGAATGCACAGCCTCATCCTGCTGGCTGACTTTTACTGATGAGATACATGGCTTGATGCTATTGCAAACTCTCTTTGTTGGTTGTTTGTTGTGTGCACATGTGTCTTGGTTTAGAGTTGCTTCAGTGTATTACCAGCTGGCTGTTGCTGTATACTGTACCAATCTTTTCCCAGTCTTTCCTTTAGCATTCTGCAAAGGAGCTCACATATTTACAAATAGCCATTCATCAGTCTTTCCAAGGCAAATACATATAAAGTGGGCACACCTGAAGCTTCCGGACCCATGTGGTGGCCTTAAGACAGTTGTAAGAGAATCCTTTACAGGGAACGGCAGGGTAGCTATCCTTAAGCAAACCAGGACCGCTCACAATATTTTGTGGGGCTTGATATTTCTTTTTTTTTATTTTTTTTATTTTCTTTATTAACATTTCAAATGCTATCCCGAAAGTTTCCTATACCCCTCCCCCCCACCTCTGCTCCCCTACCCACCCACTCCCACTACTTGGCCCAGGCCTTGCCTTGTACTGGGTCATATAAAGTTTGCAAGACCAAGGGGCCTCTATTCCCAGTGATGGCCGATTAGGCCATCTTCTGCTACATATGCAGCTAGAGACACAAATTCAGGGGGTACTGGTTAGTTCATATTGTTGTTCCACCTACTGGGTTGCAGCCCCCTTCAGGTCCTTGGGTACTTTCTATAGCTCCTCCATTGGGGGCCCTGTGCTCCATCCAATAGCTGGCTGTGAGCATCCACTTCTGTGTTTGCCAGGCACTGGCATAGCCTCACAAGAGGCCGCAATATCAGGGTCTTAATTTGGAGATTTTGCCCAGTGAAATGGGAAGATTCTTCCCTGTGTTCACTATACAGGAGCCATCCAGCAAGCACCCTGCTGCCTTCGTGGCTGGCAGTCTTCTCCTATTGCAGAGGAAGCTTTTCTAATAATAGAACTGAGCAGAGCACAGGGAAGGGGTGAGCGACAGGACAGCAGAGACTCTGAGCAGGGGTTGCACCACGTGGCACCTGGACCCTCTCCTGCCTTTTCCTGCACACTGTGGTAGGTGAGAAAATGTCTGGATGTATTTTTAAGCCTGTTGCAGCAGTGCTTTTAACTCCCTTTAGCTCATGTAAGACAGTGATAGAAATCCCCCACCTCCTCATTCTCTTTTAAAAATACCATTCCTATGAGTTGCCTGTTTCTTCTGTAAGGCTATAATCACCCACAATACATTCAGTTTGCTTTTATCTCTGGCTGAACCCCAAAATGTCACTTAGATCTCTCCTACTCAGGGCCTTGCTGACAATGGTCTTTTAGTTCTTAATTTTCTCCAAGTGACTTATCAAGACTGCTTTAAAACAAATTCCCCCCTCTAAGAGAAACCCCAGCACCAGTTGTTAAGGCAGTAAAATGTGTCCATTTCCTCAGGACTTTTGGCTCTTGAGGATGTCAGTTATATAATACTAGAGGAACTATAAGAGGTGTTTAGGAGCTCAGACCCAAAATGGCTTGCTTTCAAATACTGACATCAATAAGTGACCTTTGGTAAGGCACATAACTATTCTACATCTCCACTTCATTGTCTGGAACTAGAACAGGCAGGCAATGACCCCCAGGCAAGCTGCAGCACTTAAAATTTTTGTCCTTAGTTTTAGTGGAATAAAATCACACTTATTAGATTGTGGGCACTGCAGGATCAGTCAAATAACTACTCATGCAGAAACTGCAAGGCTGACAAAGCCTAAATTAGTTGTTTGTTATCCATTTATCAAGAATATTTAATCACTTCTGATCTAGATGGTAGGACTGATCAAAAAGGTCATTGATTGGCTTAACTGAGATACTACACATAGATGCTAAGGAGGTCAACCTGCATTGAACCTGCAGTAGATGTCACCTGCCATGCGGTGGTTGCTAATGACAATGATGCTCAGGCAGAGGTCAGTGCATCATGTCAGAAACCAGTGGAACCAATCAATATCCTTACCACTTATTGCAGTTGAAGGCAGTGATTGCCCCGACGACATGATGTAAGTTCACCATAGGATGGAGAAAGTAATATTTATGTCTGTAGCATGTCTTCCAAGTGGGGAATAAGTATAAGTTAGTGCCGAATGGATTTGTGGCACCCCATTGAGATGGAGAAACTTTAAGTCTCACTGTTGGAGCAGATAAAATGAATGTTATTTTAAAAACCATGATACATTGCTATTTTAATTCAATAATAACAACTGTGTACAGAGTTGCATTTGAGGAGTGTGTATCAGTAGTGTGTAGCCAGACAGGGGAACAATTAATAGCACTCCCATTTCCCCTAAGAGGTTTATTTGTCATGTCAAAGTTACTCTGGTCTGGTGCGACACAGATGGTGTTGTGACAGCACAAAATGATGAGTGTCACATTGTGCTTCTAATGATCTCCTCTGTACCATTCATCTTCCCGTTCTACCTTGAATCTCTGCAATGTGCCTGGTTTAAAGACGCAGCACCTAGTAGAGAAACCCAAAGAATAATCCTGCTTCTCTGATTATTTTTCTGAGTGGTGCACGGGCAAGAATGTATTAAAGCCTAATACAGATGATAATGCTGATGATAAAACACTTTTTCAAGATTACAAGGTACCATAGATTTCAACTGAAGCAAGCTAACTACATGAGCTTTAATTGCCTGTAGTACAGTGTGCTCCATGTGACAATAAAGACTGTTATTATTAAAAGTTACAGATATACATTGTGATTGTTTTTCTTTTATTTGCTTCTTTAAAATCTTAATTATCATGTGTTATGGGCATGGTGAGTTTGTATGCATGTATGTGTGTACCCATGCACAGCAGTAAAAGGATAAGCAGAGGTATTGAAATCAAACTCGGGTTTCCAGGCTTTCAGAGCAAACACCTTTACCTACTGACCCATTTCTGTTATCATCTTTCAATCTTATATTTTTTTAAGTTTTTGTTCAAATCTATATTGCATGCTGGACATACAATCTCCATAAAATCCTCCTCTCTCCATAAAACATTTTCTTAATTACTTTTAAAAGGACATTGAAATCATCATAAAATCAAAGAATCAATGTATTAGTGAACATGTCAACAGAGGAAAAAATGTTCATAATGAGCAATATTAAATTTAAAACCTATGTGATAGTACTAGATTACTTGAAAAGGTCTACCAAAATTGATAAAAGTGTACATTTAGGAGTACAACAATTACATTTATATTTCTTTGCTCTGAAGTTCACTGTGTGATTTCCTCCTTTTAAAATACTTATATAGCTCTGCTTGTTTAGATAATGAAGTAAATATCATATCGAAGATTCCACCATCTCTTTGCACAGTATCCTGAGAATAATGGTATATTTAAGAGTAAATTAGTTTTAATTTAGAATATTAGACCCTTATAGAATCAAGAACACTCACTAAAACATTCAAAATATATTTTAATTTAAGACAATATTTTGAATTGGTAATAATTGTGATAGATGTAGGATTTCACTTATGCTAATACTAGGCTTGCCACAAGATTCTAAAACACATATTAGAACTCTGGTCGTGCCAACTTTTAAATTATGCTATAGACTAAAGTAAATATCTTAAAGTCGCAAATCTTTGTAAATGTCATTGACTTTATATTATCAAGTGTATTTAAGTCAAATTTTCTTTTGAGTGGATAAGGCACTTTTATTTAGACCTAGGAACCTGTACTTCCCAATTTTCTCAGGTTGCCTTGAACCTAGCAAGGTTATTCTGGCAGAGCATGTGCATATGAATATATGTGCTTAGTGATTCTTGCTTTGGATTTATTTCTTTATCTAACCAGTAACAAACAAAACTGCACAGCTCCTATGTTCTGTAATGTTAAAACTCTGATTGCATAAAAATAGTTTTGTTTTGTTTTGGTCTTCGACGATAAAAGTGGCTGTATTTTGATTCTGAAATGATGGCTTCAGGCTTTTGAAGATATTGAACACATCTATGAGATGAGGCTCTTGAAGAAGCTGTGTGCAGGTATTGCAGTCATCCTTTGGGTAAGATCAGTGTCGAAAAGTAATGTTTCCTATCTCATACCCTGTTTTAGATGTACTGAACACATTTGTCCTTGACTGTGAGTACACTTCAGTGTGAAAAATGCTCATTTATAACCATTTTTATATAATACGCTGAAATATTTTGATATGACTAGATGAAATAGAAGAATAATGAATGCTTGTATCAATTTTCAGTATTGAGTCTACGATAGTGTGGGTATTGCATTAACCTTCCACTGGGCATTAGTAGGACTGACATCTAGACACAGCCCATTTTAGTTTTGTTTTTTTTAACTGTACAGTGATATTTTTCTTTGTTAGAAACAGAAATGAAGCTGTGTTAAAATTAATCCCTAAATATATTTTAAGGTATTTGCTACCAAAAATATTTTTATTCTCTTTAGCACATTTGCAGTAATAAAGGAACCCAAAGCATATCGTCTACGTGTCTCTTATAACTGCACATAGAGAACTCTTATTTGCCTGCTTTGGGTATGCATGATCTCATCTATGACAAAAGAAATGTGTTTCCAGTATTGTAGCAACTGTCTTTTCTCCATGCATGGTATGGATGTTCAGGTAGACATCCGGGCTGTGACTTTGAGTTGGCAATTATTGCTGTTTGCCTGGGTGGACATAATTGTAAGTGGAGAATCCGTGCAACTGGAGGTAGAATGGTGGGCTAAGAGTATAGAAACTTCCTTCCTTGTAGCAGTGGATTGTACATCATTGAAAAAAACCACTTTCTGCCTGTTGATGAATTTTATTTATTTATCTCTCTTACAGGCAATCAGCTTTACTCCTCTAATTAATATAAACATATCTCCTAAAAGAAAATTACATATGTGGCAATAAATCTGGCTGTATCTATATCCATAATCAGAGAAATTCTTTAATATGTTTGAGGCTAAGATTTTTAATCTGTAAAATATAGGTGATAAACACTTGCCTCACATGGTTATAGCAAAGATTAAATTATAGGGATTATGTGGAACAGTTATAATAAATCTCAAATCCTGTGGAAAACACTCATTTATTTTAAACTGTTAAATGTGCTGAATTAATTGTTTTGTTACTGTGAACATAAAATTGATCACTAATTTATTAATGATGTGAATGTAGATTATATTTATTTGTGAGACTCAGATGACTTAATTATTGTATTTACTCTTGTGATGCTTGGGTGCATTAGCCTGACTCTAGATGTGTTCAATAGATAACGTTCTAACACATCTTTAGTGATTGTGGGTCCCTTCCCCTTTTCAACTGAGTTATATTTTTCATGTGATTTTTTTAGTGAAGAAAAGTTCTTAAAAATTTCCTTTATGCAACCCTATAGGTGAAACAACAATATGAACTAATCAGTACCCCCAGAGCTCGTGTCTTTAGCTGCATATGTAGCAGAAGATGGCCTATTCAGCCATCATTGGGAAGAGAGGCCCATTGGTCTTGCAAACTTTATATGCCCCATACAGGGGAATGCCAGGGCCAAGAAGTGGGAGTGGGTGGGCAGGGGAACAGGGTGGGGGTAGGGTATAGGGGACATTCGGGATAGCATTTGAAATGTAAATGAAGAAAATATTTAATAAAATAAGTTAAAAAATAAAAAATAAATAAATAAAAACTTGTAAAAATTTTCCTTTATTCATATGGGAATGGCAGCAATTTTTATTATTTAGTATGTGGGGCACATACTACAGCGAGCATGAGGCAGTCAGCAGTTAACCTACAGAAATTGGTCCTCTTTTTCCACAAAGTGGGTCCTGGGAATGGAACTAGGAGGCTTATCAGTGAGAGCCTCTGCCTCACTGAATGTTGTCTTAAGAACTTTTCATATACTTTAGCCTTAAAGGTAATTCTTGTTTATTGATTTGTATATCACAATGATTAACATCTATAAATTATTATTATTTTATCATTTTAATTTTTATTCATCTTTCATTGAAGTTATAAAGGAATAACAGAGATCTAAAATATAAGATAACTTCAAGTTCTCTTCTCCATATTACACATTTTTGCCCATGAGAACAACAGAATAAATTAAATCATATTAATATTGTCATCGTCTTTGAGTAATGACTGGTACAGGGTAGTTAGTCAATGTTGAATAACACTTGGTAATATTTAAGTGTCTATACTAGATTTCTTCCTTGCAGAGGGCTTAATTGTTGTACCTGGAAAACTAGTAAATATTTGGAATTTTTTTTACTCTTGATTGCACTTTAGTTTCTACTAAAAATATAAAATGTACAGTACAATATTGCCAGTAAAATACTAACCTTTTAAAAAAGTTTTGTTCACAGCAGTGTAATTCTCCAGTTTTTCTTATCACAGAGTCCATACTGGGTATGAGTCATGGCAGTTTTACATATTTACATAGTCACAATTTAATTTTTACTATGACAACACTGTATTTATACACTGCTCTTCTGCAGTGAAGGTTTGCAGGGCTTGTAACTGAAGACATGCTTGCTCCCTGCTTTTGAATTTCCATGTTCATTGTATGCTCATGGAACTACCCACCTTAAGTCACCTTAGCTTTACAATGCTGCTTTTAGCTTTGCTGCAGATTGAGTATAATTTACAACTTGAAAATCAACCAATGCTTAGTGGATAAAAGCATGTCAAATAATGTGATTTTTCTCATACTTCTTTGGTGGTAGACTTTGATATAGTAGCTTTCCAGTCCTTCAAACAAAACTTTAGAATGTTAAGGTTGGCTTTCCTGAATTTTCTCCATGGGAGCATTGATATCAAAACACCTGTTATAGCTGCTATGCACAGAAAACCCAGCACATTAGCTCTATAGAAGACCATTCACATGTTGCTGGCCACCTCTAATGCTCATTTTCAAACACTTGCTCTTCCTCTAACCTACCTTCTCCTCACATGCACACATAGATTACACCTGTTGCCTTTTTAGTCTTTATTATTTTTGTTAATTATATAATTCTGTCTGAGCTGTCCTGGAACTCATTTTGTAGACCAGGCTGCCCTGGAACTCATGGAGTTCTGCCTGCTTCTGTCTCCCATGTGCAAGCATTAAAACAATGTACCACTACTGCTTGACTAGTCCTTAATTCTATCCCCTCAGTTTTATTTACTCAGGAAAAGAAAACTGTACATGTGGTATGAGTGTTAGGGACCAATTGTGGTTCCATCTTCTCCTTTTCCTCCCTCTGAAGGTATACAGACATCACTGGACATTGGTCTGGAAAGATGAAGCAGTGTCTGGAACAGATATGCATCATTGGGGGTGGGGGAGGCCTTTTCTGAAGATTTCAATGAAACAGCTATCTTAGATGATCTTATCTTGTGTTCATACCTTTATTTGGAATGGGCTGATAAACAGACACTTTATTCGAGGTGATCAAGGGCTATACATGAACTTTGGAGAGTGGGAACGAGATTCAGGAAGGATGTAAAAATCATTGTCCATAGTTTAAATTACTGTGAACACCTCATTATGTGTAGAGACATTCTAGGAATCCCAAGTTAATGCTTGGCAGGTTATTATCCAGGAAAGAGGAAGTTGATAATCAGACAAAATGAGAGAAGGGGAAGCCCTGCTGGAAAAGGGAATCCTCCATTTTGCACTAAGGTCAGAGAGGTTACCCAACCGTGGTAGACTGTGACCTTAATTATCAGCATTTCCCCACATGTCCATACTTACTATTTCATAAGGAAGCTATGCCTTCAGCTAGAATTGTTAAGGTTAATGATAATGCTGGCAAAAAATCCAAGCCATAATATGTAATTAGGTATCAAGATGAATCAATATCACCATCATATGAGGTCTGCTCACATTTGGAATTGTCTTCATTGTGACTCTTGTCTTATCTTTCTTCTCAAAGTTAACAGGGTCTAAAAACAGCAACACTGAAGGAAAAAATAACAGTTATCAGCATGTATATCTATCTACCTATACATATACGTATACGTATACGTATACGTATACGTATACGTATACGTATACATATATATACATATATACATTCACACACACACATATATACATACATATGTATATTTATCAAAGATATTAGCTACCTCTCTCTATTCTTTTGGGCTCCTATTTAGTTGGTCACATATTTTCATCCAGCTGATGTCCAGCCTCTCCTCTTTGAAGGTTTTCACTTCAAGTTGTCCATGCCACTTGGTACTTAGGCAAAGATATAGAGGTTCTTTCAAGTCCTCTCTGACCCCTTGTTTGTTCCATGGCTGAAAACTTCTATGTCACAGATTAAACCCAGCCTGTCCATGCTCTGATGATAAACATGCTGCTGAAACCTCTGTGCATGTTCCAGCAGTCACCCTGCCCTTTCACCTTTCCTTCCCTTTACAAATCAAGCACATTCTTATCTGCCTGTAATTCACTGTGTAGAGAAGAGGCTCCACGTGCTTTCCACCCTTTGTCGTTAGCTTATTTATTCATTTCTTCCTTGTTTAGGTCTTGTTTAAGCAGTCCCATTGAGACTTCACACATACAATAATGAAAATAATAAATATATATAAAAATAAATGAAATATATATAAAATAATTAAAACAATTACATTATTTGTGCCTCCTCTTTCTACCCTTCTCACATACTTGCCTTTTCAATGTCAAATTCATGGCCTCATTTTATTTAACTTGTTATATATGCATGAATGTGTGTGTGTGTGTGTGTGTGTGTGTGTGTGTGCATGTGTGTGCGTGTGTGTTTTGAAATGTACAAACACGGCCTGGGCAGTTTGTATATTACTTGCACATTTCTGATTTCAGGGCTGATCACTTGCTACTGGATAACCAAGTTGGGGATCTTCCCTGGAGAAGAACATTTTCCTCACTCTTAAAATTCCTTAAAAAATAAATAAAATAAAATTATACCAAACACCTACTTTATTAGAATATGGATTCAGCATGCCCTGTCAACTTCTGAGCCCAGACCCACATTGCTGGTCTTGCCTCTCCACTCCTATTGAACCTTGAGCCTGGTGTTGCATCTCTGTGGTTGATCCTGACTCTGCATTCCTACTGAACCTCTGGGCTTGGCAGTGCACTGGCATCACTGGTTCTGGCTTGCTGTTCCCACTGAGCTGTATTTCCAAGCCAATGTCTCTTTGCCTCATAACTAGTCCTCAGGACCATCTCTCCCAATCAGAACTTTCACTAATTGGAATCACATTAAGAAGGTATAATTTCCTTAAACAAACAAACTTTACTCATTGGCCTCCATATGAATTTACTTATTGTTCCCTTATGAGGCACATCTGAGTTGAGGTGTTTGCAAAAGGCAGCCTGTCATGTCACCTAGGGTCTTATTTCCCTCAAAATACCTTTGTCTGTAACTGATTACCTGATATAAAATGCCAATTAGGGTTTACATAAAAAACCCGATGTTTCCAAAACTGACCTTGTGTTCCTCTTCTATATGAATAATTGAGTAACATTTCTAGTTCAAAGAGTATTCTTTTCAAATGTCCCCAACCTATAACATTTAAAACTATTTCATGGAAGAGGGACAGAGGGTATGTACTCAAATAGGAAGGCAGTATAGGGAAGATATTTCAGATGTAAGACAAGTGACATTCTGCCACCTGTGAGGATGAAATGATGATTCTTTATAGTTATTAAAAGGAGAAAAAGACCACTCCCACAATCATCACAGGAGGAATCATGGAAGTTATGCTGCTGTGAATCAGTAGGAAATTTGAACATTGTATGCGTGTAAAAGGAAGTTGATGTATTTCATCCCACTTCATTGATGGAGTAGTGGGTTTAGGTTCCAGTCTCTTCATAAACTGTGAAATGCTTGTACTTCTGCATCTTCGGCTATTTTTTAATTATTATTATTATTATTTTCTGGTATTTTCACATTCTGCTTTAGGAAATGTTTAAAGCAAATCCTAACAGTGAGAGGAAATTTGATTCTCTGAAGAGAGCAAACAACTGATTGTTTGTGAGCCAACTGATTTGGTGAGGGTCATGTCCAGCATTAAAAGTTTTATTTAGTTTTGCCACAAGGATTGAGAAGCTCATCTGTCAGGGAAGGTGTCTTATGCTGTCTCCTCTCAGAGCCTGCTGCACCGCACTGCCAAGCCCCCTGCTGGGATTTTCTACTCTTTCTTTCATGTGTTAATGAAGGAATCCAGAATGGCTATCCATCATGGCTCCATTTATTTCTCATTCTTAGTTCTTATTATGGAGAACATCATTGGAAAGACATCATACTTTCATAGATGACTAACCCCTGATTAAGATAGATCACCTATTGCTTCATAAGGAACATCTGGCATCAAAGATAATTCCACTGACTTGAAATCTCATAACATGTAAGATCATTAAACTGAAGAAAAGACTGTCATTGTCTTTGCTTATAATGATGTATTTCTACCAAAAAGTCACATAAAGGTACTTTATACTTTTCCCCAGAGATCTATGAAGTATAAAGCATGGTTTTGAAGATGTCCCAGAAGTTTTCTTTCCCACGACAGGAGGCCTGTGAACAATGAAGACAGAGGCACAGAGCATCTTTCTCAGAGTGGCTTCTAATTGTCTAATACTCGTTTGACTGATCTATAACCACATGTACGAAAAGAAGAGGCAATTGATTTCTAATGAAAAATATGTTTCCGTAGACATATGGTCCATAAACATTATCACTTTCTCTCCAGATAATAAACTTAAGTGGAAAAAATACCTCATAAACAATTACATCATTGATAGACTGGAGTTGATGAGAAAGCTTTACTGTTTTCTGGGAATAAATCAAGATATCATTATTTTAATACAATCTGTAATGATGTTAGGTCAATGCTGGGAACTCTTTCAAGTTTATATTAGGTAACTGCCACTTTAACAATAAGAATTTATTTCACATTAATTGAAGAAGATATTCTAAGTTACCTAAACTAGTAGTGAAAATTAAAATAATAAAGTAAGTGTGATTTTCTTTAAAGACAGTTTTGTTTAAATTAGGATTGCAATTATGGAATTAAATGTTCTTAAGAATTTTCCTTACACTAATATTGAGTACTGTATGTTTGAGAAGCTCTTTTGATATAATCTTTCCTTGGATCCATTGGAAAAATTATCCTGATGTTACTTTTTTTTTAATGGAAATAACACTGTTTTGAGGAATTAAAGTATATAAGACAAAGAGGTTAGCATATGCTAAAATATTTTCATTTGTGATAAGCCTATGAGTGTATAAACAGAAAAAAAATCTATAAAATACATGCACAGTTGTTAAAATAGAATACCGTTTTTATTTGGAATACCTTAACTGATGATTTATCTTCCTGTGAGAAATAAATGAGACCCCCTCAAAGGAAGGAAACAGACAAATTCATTACATCATAATTTTTATGACGATCACATTGAATTTTGATTAGATTATCACCTAGTATTTACTTTATCTTAAAATACAATATTAGAGAAGAACTGTCTATGGCAATATATATTTTCATTTACTAAAGCACTTAAGTTTATTTAAGATTATAGTTTTTGTTTTCTTTTTTTACTGAAAAATAAAAGTAAACCTGAAACAAACAAATAGCCCAAACTCTCCAAGTGCTTGGATGATCAGGCATACTCCAGAATTTCTTTTGAAGTGCATCAAGGAAATTACTTTGAACCTTTTTGTATTCTTGAATTTAAAATATAAACAAGCTGTAGAATACCAGGTTAGGTTTTCAAAACCTGGTGATAGTTCTGGAGGAAATAGAAAAGGAACACTTTTCAAAGTCTGGCTGCGTGGACTTTTGTCAATACTCTTCATACAATATTTTAGAATGTTTTACACAACACTATAATTTATCTACAGTAAATCCATGGAGCCATCGCTCCAGCCCCAATGCCTATGTACTGGAAGTAGATTTTC
Organism: Mus pahari; assembly: GCF_900095145.1. Taxonomy (NCBI): domain Eukaryota; kingdom Metazoa; phylum Chordata; class Mammalia; order Rodentia; family Muridae; genus Mus; species Mus pahari. The sequence continues at coordinate 55,322,034 of NC_034601.1, read as the reverse complement.
AGTATGTACTCGCTTTATGACCATGAGTAGTTCACCTAGTTTCTCTGCACCTCAATATTACAGTTTATCACACCCATCTCCCCATTCCCCTTCCTCTTCTCTTCTGAGAAGGGAAGCTGCTACAATGCTACCCCACCCCCAAGTGGGTCTCAACTTGCCCTGGAACATCAAGTTGCTTTAGGACAAAGGAACTAAACACATACTCTCACACTGAGGCCAGACAAGGCAGTCCATCTAGGGTAAAAGAATGCAAAGGGAGGCCTGGTGGTGGTGGCCCATGCCTTTACCTTTAATCTCAGCACTTGGGAGGCAGAGGCAGGCGGGTTTCTGAGTTCGAGGCCAGCCTGGTCTACAAAGTGGGTTTCAGGATAGCCAGGGCTATACAGAGAAACCCTGTCTCGAAAAACCAAAAAAAACAAAAAAGAAAAAAAAAGAAAAAAGAAAAAAGAAAAGAAGGCAACAGAGTCAGTCAGCCCCTGCTCCATTTGTTATAATTTGCTATAGAACCCACCAAGGTGCACATCTGCTACATATATGTACAGAGAATAGGTCCAGTCCCTGCGTGCTCTTTGGTGCTTCAGTCTCTGTGTCGCCTCATGGGTCCAGGTTAGTGGACTTTGTAGATCTTCTTTTGGTGTCCTCAACACCCCCAGCTCCCTCAATTCTTCCTCCTTCTGTTTTGCAAGAATCTCAGAAATTCACCTAATGTTTGTCTGTTGGTCTCTGCTTCTTTTTCCATCAGTTTCTGGATGAAGCATCTCAGAGGACAATTGTGCTTGGCTCTTACCTAGAAGCATAGCAGAGTAAAGTGTCAGGTGTTCACTCCCATGGGATGGGTTTCAAGTTGGGCCGGTCATTGGTTGGCCATTCCTTCAATATCTGCTCCATTTTTATCTCTGTTCTTCTTGAAGGCAGGACAAATTTTGGGTTAAAGGTTTTGTGAGTAAGTTGGTGTCCCTCTCTCTCTATTGGAAATCCTGTCTTGCTACATGAGGTGGCCACACCAACCTCTATGAGTCTCAGCTAGGGTCACCATTATAGACTGCCTCGCATCTCCTTTGTCTGTGTTCAGTGGCTTTAAAAGCACTTATTGTTCTTACAAATGACCTATTTTTTATTTTCAGCATTCAGATGGGGAGAGGATCTGACACCCTCTTCTGGCCTCCATGATTAACTGCCCACATGTGCTGTACATAAAGGTAAAGAGGCACACCCCCCCCACACACATATACAAATACACACACACATGCATAAACACATACACACACATACACAAATACACACACATGTGTAAACACACACATAAACACAAACACACATACATACATGAACACACACAATGAAAATATATATAGTGAGCTTTGAGAACAAGATTCTTTTATTTTTAAGTGACATTAATCTTCCTTCAACATTCAAAATGTTACAAAATCAGCTTTTTGTGAAAATATGAATTAGCTTTTAATAGAAGATTTAAAGTTAGTTCTATTTAAGTAATTTTTTATATGAAAGAAAAACCTGCACAGACTTAAAATACTTCTAAATAAGAGAAGGGAATTTTGAAGTTATGTACTTGTCTGGTCAGAATTGTGATGGAATTGCATTGTATGATGTCTGCAAAGTCCTCAGTTAGTCTACTTTTTATTTGCACATAAGCACACCCAGACCCACATCTACCCAAACACATTCCACCTATATCACAAGGTTTCTGGGTTAGAAAAAGTGTTATTAATATTTGCAATTCTGGATCTCAAACTCATGGCTTTACCCATGTTGAGTAAGTACTGGCCCCAAGTAGAACCATAGCACTTTTTTTTTGCCTACAGCAAAAACTGGCTAAGGTGGATCAAACCACTTCTTATGTAATGCAGGTTGCATATGAAGATGATCGTATTCAGAAGTTTTAGTTCATGTCCAACGACTTGTACCAGAAAATGAGGACTCCAATTACCAGTGGCTTTGAGGTTTTTGTGCTTATCATTTGGTGATATTCTGATCTGGAGCAAGATTACTTATCTTGAAATGTAACTTGGTATCTTCTAGGGAAATGAAGGAAGGTATTTCTAGATCCATTACCCAAAATTTAATGAAATATCTCTTCAAAGGAGAGCAAATGGAAAGGTAAGCAAATGCTTTCTCTCTTTACAGTCATTAAACAGCTCTACTTCTCTCCAGCAGCTCCCCATCATTGCCAGCTTCTCTATGTGTGATCTTTGTTTGAAACTTAAAAAAAAAAAAAAGATTGAGAAATTTGTCTCCATAATAATACTTTTGCCTAGATAAACCACTCCTGTAACCTATGGCTTGAATTCTACCTCACACTTTTGAATTATTCACACTTTATTATTTTCGTTGCTTTGGCAAGCCCTTTAGCCCTTAGAAAGCTGTACTTATAACTATTGTCTTTGAGAATATGTCTTTGACAAGAGTTAGAAGTGTGACTTAGAAGGGAGGGAGTGAAGCTGAATGCAAAAGGTCATACTCTCAAACGCTTCAGTGGAACCCTTGAAGAGTTGTGCCGTGTCCTTGAAGAGTTGTGCTGTGCCCTGATCTTGGGACACCATTTGATTCTTTGTGCCTTACAGTGCAAAGTGTAAGGGAATTGCATGGGTATCACAATGGTTCACATATTTTGTTACCTCAGTTCTTTTCTATCCCCCGTGTTTTTTTATTCTTGCTTACATACCCTGACAGGAAGCACTTCGCTCTTGATTTTGGCTTTAGAATTTGATTTCTAGAGACTCATGACTGAAACTGGAGTGTTTTGCAACTTTATGAGATCTCTCCCGTAAATATGACCTTACATGAGAATTGTTTTAAAATAATATAAAAAAATCAAAGTAGCATTGCCAGCAGAGTCTATTAAATAAGCGTACGGAGCACTAGCATAGCAAACTTCTTATGTGCCAGTTTTCTGCCCCTCTACCACTTCACTGCCAATTTAATCACAGAAGTAATGATCTTCATCTCTTCAGTTGCAGTTTTATTGACTTCAGTCCTCCTTCATATTGGAATTCAGTTTTAAAACCACCAATTTCACTCAGTGTCTGTTGGCTTCTTAACCAGGGATTAACATTTTTAAGTGTTTTAGGGTTATTCTTTTGGTTCACTGCATTTACTTATTTATTTTTTTAAGATAATAACTTTCCATTTTTAAATTTACCCAGCTTTATAGCTACTCATAATCTATAATTTCCCAGCACAATCTGTGAAATATTAATGAGTATATTTTAATGACCATATTTTAAACCACCCAGTGTAGTAAATGATCTATCATTTCTATAGAAATTCATTTTCCCAAGTCTCTACTTATTTCTTTCAATCTGGAGTACTTGATCTCTAAGGCTGATGTACAAATGACAGCTTCATATTTCCTTCATCTGCCTCTTATTTTTTGAATCTTTTTGAATCTTTTATTTTTGTTTTTATATATGTGTGTATGTGTGTGTGTGTGTGTGTGTGTGTGAATTCCTGCATAGTTGATTGCCTGTCTATCTGCCTGCCTGTCTCTCTGTCTCTCTGTCTGTCTGTCTATCTGTCTGTCTGTCTGTCTGTCTGTCTGTCTGTCTGTCTGTTTGTCTGTCTGTCTGTCTGTCTGTTTATATGTGTGCATGTGATGGAAGTTGCCCATATCACCCAAAAGAGAGCTATAGGTATAGTTATAGGCAGTTGTGCATCTTCTAAAGTGGATGCTAGGGTCTGGAGTCATTATAACCTTTATTCTTTAAAAAAATTTTCCTATATTTTGATTTTGCCATTCATTTTTAAAGGAACACATTATATAGCCTTTTTGTTTTTCTTAAATTGACAACACAGAGGTCTTTTGAGACAGGGCAAGTGATAGCACTCATCTAGATTCCAGGTTGGAGAGTGAAAAGTCATTGTAATTTTTCTCAGTTTACTTTGGCTTCTACTAAGCCAGAAAACAACAGTGAACAAGCATAGAGGGTTTAAACATGAAGTTGGAAGGAGAAATGTTTATTGCCAAATTGTCCTAAAAATTTCATGGTCAGTGCACTCTGCACATGCAGTTACCTTGGGGTCAAAAATTCTTTGAACTACATGCTTGCTGCTCTTGATTGTATTAGCTTGGTGGGATGGGTCATGTCAACATTCAAGGGTCTGCTCGCAGCTTTCTTGTTTTATTTATTATCGTAGTTGGCCATGGCTGACTATTCTTGCTTTGTGAAAGTGTTGCTATTTTCTCTGTGTGCTTCGTTGATAGGTTGGCCGAATAGAGTACTGTGGATTTAGAGTAACTTTTCATTAAATTTTTCAAGTTTTAGCCAATTCTCTCCTGGCATACAGTCATAGTGAGGAAGAGTAGCTTGGGAGGGTCTGCCATATGTTCACACAGGAAGAACTGCTACCCACATCCTTGAAAATAAAATGTCTACAAATCAGTACATCTATATAGTTCAGGAGAAAACGTAAAATGAAAATCCAAAAACAGTTTAGAAAAAGTCGATAAGACAAAGAAAATAAAGACTAAGGTAGTAATAATACAGATAACTTCTTTGAAACAGGTAGTCTACCTTATACTCCAAGTAAACAGACATTGTTGGAATTTATAAAAGCAAATCTAACTATATGCTATCTCAAGAAACCAAACTTAAAACGAAGATGTATTAAAAAGTGAGAAATACATTATATATTTATCAAAGTATGCAAATTTGGAGTAGCTATTACTAATACCAAAGCAAATAAATTTAAGAACAAGAGCTATTGCCAGAATTTAAAAGTATCATCTCACAATAACGGGACTGAAACATAAAGCGATCGTGTCACTCCTAAGATTGTACATATGTGGTTAAGTGTGTTTCCAGCTGACAAGACTGTAAAGAGAAGTAGTCAAATACACCATGTGCCCAAGTGAAATGTCAATCCTTCTCTTAAACAGCTTGCTAGAATTGTCTCAAGCACAGTTGTTTTCTCTCATCCATAGTGATGTGTCAAGATCCCAATGAAGACTGAAGTGGCAGAGCTAAACCATTACTGCCCTATGTTTATTTTTCCTACGTACACATATATCAGATAAACTTCTGCCTTCCCTTTAAGGAAAGGAACGTATGGCTTCCCTCTGCTACATCAGAATTCTCAGCAACATTAATGCAAGAGTCCTGTTAAAGTAAAAAAAAAAAGTTTTACTTGGCCACAAGTGCTGCTGCAACAAGTGATGTGAGATCCAGTAAGTAGTCAGTGGGTGGGCAGTGTCTCTAGCATAGAACAGTGGACAAAAGAAAGAGAAGATTCACTGCTTGGGTGAGATAGACATGGGGAATATGAGATTTCATTAACCAATTAAACAGTGTGCAATTTGTAGACTGCTGAGTCTTACTTGACTATTTCATGTCACTGCTGTGGAATGACCTGTGTGATGCCTAAGCAGATAGATGGGCAGCCGTCACTGAAGTTCTGTTTGCATGAAAGGGACTCAAAGTCCCTTGCTCAGGGCAGTGATATCCAGTCAACCGAGGGAATTTCTCTACAGTCCGTCTGCAGCATTCTTTTATATTTTCTTCATCTGCATTGTCCAGCTTAATGAACCTGTGCTGTAATACAACAACGTACTTCACAACCCATTGGTTCTGCTGGGATCAGTCTTCTGAGAAGCCTGCATGGACACGATTCTGCAGGTAATGGGCTGTTTCAGTTCTGCTTGAGGTTTCATAGTTATCTCCACTCCAGCAACAGCTGTGTTTTATTGTTGTCATTTGGAATAATAAAAGGGAGGACACTAATATTCCTTTCAGTATCCCTTTCCAGTAAGTAATTGGGGTAAGCGAAAGCAATGTCCTGGTGCTTTCAAAATAACAGCGAAGCTGATAGACATTTTATGCTTTTATAAAATGTGAGCATATTCACAAATTGCGCACTTTCAACTACCTAATCACAATCTGTATGTCAAATTTCAGTCAAGTTTTTTTTTGGCAAATTAATTTTCATAAACCAAACAAGCAGGTGTCTCTGGCTAACAAAATGAGCAAGCTAACAATACAAACAAAGCTGCTTAGCTTCTGAGATGCAGGGTTATTCAGTTCAGACGTGGACACCTATTACCTCTCGGTCAAATCTGCCATTTGTGTGTGCCTTTACAAATAAAGTTTTACTGTCTCAAAGCTACTTCCATCCATGTACGTGTTATCTAGTTACATGTAGGATATATGAGTAGAGAAAATTAGTTTGGACATATTGCATACGCATCCCAAAGTCTAAAGATTTGAGGAAAAAACATTGAAGTTATCACCTTCTGTAAATTTTCTCTGTAAGTCTGTCCTATGTGTTTAGGAATTAAGGCTTGTGTATCGTAACATGCTTTGTTCCTTCATTTCACGAAAAATACGTGATTGACTTACTGTTGGCACTGTCTAGAATTGAGTGTAGCATAGTGACCCATATAGGCCTGGTCCTTGCTGTACAGGGATGTCTATTAAGTGACCATATAATGCAATAGGTACTCTATGAAGGAAGCATAGTACATTCTTAGTTGGAAAAGGAGAATTAACTACTCAGCCTTTTATATTCTGAAATACTTTTAAGACTGAATATATTCTATTTTGGGAAAATTAGCACGTTTAGTATGGCGTCCTGGAAAATGATGAAAACTATCAATTCTAGGAATGGCAAAAACTTTAGAGTATGTAGCATATGGGACAAGATAGATGATGCAGTGGATTTAATGTGAATAATAATTAGGAGTAGGTATTTAAGACAAAGGGACAGGGACTTCCATAAGATATTGAAATTCCCTAAAGGAATTTTGAATGTTTCATGAAACGATCGATAGAAAAAAAACTTATATTGATATATGGAGAAACAATTCAAGATGAACTAACTATGTCTTGAGATAAGAGGCAGTTTTTTTTTTTTTGTTTTTTTTGGTTTTTTTTTGGTCTGGTATACACTCGTAGAGGCTATCTGAATGAAGTAAGCCAGTGATAGGACTGAAAAGAAATAAAAAAATAAAAAGATGAGTTTCAAAGCTAATTTGAAGGTACCATAGGTCCACACCAAGGAGACGGCTTGTATATTGGCTATAAAGAGAGAATTTGGGATGATGGAAGGACTGGTTTTGCCTCGGGCCAGGGTAACTCATTTAGAGGGCCAGACATTGACCTATAGCATTTGCCACTTGAGTTTTATATCTTTCTTGCCTCAATTCTGCTACTAAAATACTATAAAAATTCTCTAGCTCTACCGAGACCACCAATACGAAGTCAATTTGCTTCATGACCCTTGAGGAGAAGGCTGCTTTTGAGGATTTCATTTTGTAAATGGCTGTGGGCTCACACTGAAATGAGCTGTGACACATTCAAAACCGTCTTAATATTGTAAAGCATTGAAGGCAAGGGCATTTGCATACCTCTGTCAGACAGTCTACAACGGGAACTCCTTTCACCTTAAAGCTCCATCCATCCTTCCAGTGATCACATTCAATGTATGACTCATATTCATTCGACTGCTGTACTCAGAGCATTTAAAGGATCCATGGGCCATTTACTTCTTTTAGAGATTGTTAGCAATGCTATCTTGGGGATTTATACTTCCTTTACCATGTTTCGTGAACTGTGAGGTGGGTCTTTGCTATTCATTTATCCTAGTCTGGGAAAAGCAAAAGCAGAAATAAGGGAAATAGTGAGAAGGGCAATGTTTATATTTATTGTTTGCACATTGAACATTGGCAAAACACTATTCTGTATTCATATGATAAATATTCAGCACCTTGTGTATCAGCTATAGAATTACACAGTGAAAAGAATAGGTTTTATCTGCATTCATATTGATTCCTGGGTAGTCATACATCATCTTTATTGAAAACAGCACATGGCTGGCTACGAAAGCAGTGTGTTCTTGTACTGCTATGCTGTGCTAACTTGCAGCTCTCTAGTTCTACATATTGTACATTTTTTTTCCTCACATAGTCAAACTCCAGCTGGATCTGGATAACGGGATGGAAACAACCTGAAATTAGCTAACCTATTTTAAAATGCAGTTTCTCCCTTCCTGTGCTATATTTTTGACCAGACTGGAAAGCCCCTTGTAATATCACAATCTACTTCCCTTCCATATGTTAATTTCTTTCTTACTTTCTGAGCAGAGCAGAGTCGATGCTCGATCTGTACTCAAAGTTTTCCTTGTGTTTTCTTTCCTCCTCACACACACTGAGCTGTCTAAAAGCCATTTTTCCTTAGGCCTCTTATGTAAATGATAGTCATTTCTACTTCCCTGTGTCCTTCTTTCATCTCCAGATCTATCTATCCTTCTTGCAGAATTGTTGGGGTCTTCCTTCTTTCTTTTCTTTCTTCTCTCTCTCTCTCTCTCTCTCTCTCTCTCTCTCTCTCTCTCTCTCTCTCTCTCTCTGTCTTTCTTTCAGCAAAATTTGTCATTTGTGTCAACATATTAAATAAAGTAAGAAATTGCATTAAACGAAGTGAGCTAATCACACAGCAAATTCAGCATGAACTCACTGTGCAATCTAAAAGAGGTAAGCTCTGAGAAGCAAAGAGTAGGATGGTGTTAACCAGAGATGCTGAGGGAGAAAGAAGGGAGGAGGGAGATAGAGTATGCATGCTATAAAATTTCAGTTAAGTAAAAGGCACCTACTAAGCACCGCAGAGACTATATAATGGCATACAGAATTTGTACAGGTTGCTAAGAGTAGATAGTAATGTCTCACAATATATGAATATATATGAAGTCATGAGTGTATTGGTGTAGCCATTCCACAATGAACACCTTTCAAACATTATGTTTCAAGCATAAGTACACACCGTTTTTTAGAAATTAAAAATGAAGGAAAAAACACATAAGCTCCATATAATGTGATCACATCTTACAGAATTTTAGTTTTTAGAAGACATAAAATGTTTTCAAGATCTTTTTGTAATCAATAAATGTAATGTTTTGCCAATTATTTGTATCCAAGGTACAATTTGCAAAATACAAGACAACCAAGAAGAAGGAAGACCAACGTGTGGATACTTTATTCCTCCTTAGAATAGGGAACAAAATACCCATGAATGGAGTTACAGACACAAAGTTTGGAGCTAAGAAGAAAGGATGGACTATCCAGAGACTACCCCACCCAGGGATCCATCCCATCATCAGCCACCAAACCCATACACTATTACACATGCCAGAAAGATTTTGCTGAAGACCCTGATATAGCGGCCTCTTGTGAGGCTATGCCAGTGCCTGGCAAACACAGAAGTGGATGCTCACAGTCATCTATTGGATGGAACACAGGGCCCCCAATGGAGGAGCTAGAGAAAGTACCCAAGGAGCTGAAGGAGGCTGCAACCCTGTAGGTGGAACAACAATATGAACTAATCAGTACCCCCAGAGCTCATGTCTCCAGCTGCATATGTAGCAGATGGCCTGATCAACCATCATTGGAAAGAGAGGCCCCTTGGTCTTGCAAACTTTATATGCCCCAGTACAGGGGAAGGCCAGAGCCAAGTAGTGGGAGTGGGTGGGTAGGGGAGCAGGGGCAGGGGAAGGTATAGGGGAAGGTATTCGGAATAGCATTTGAAATGTAAATAATGAAAATATCTAATAAAAAAACCGTGTCACAGATGACTTTTGAGTTTGTGTCATTTAGAAGAAGAATGTAATCTGAAGCTAGCTGCTTCTTTTTCGTTTATTTTATTTTTGTATTTGCTTGGTTTTTCTTTCCACTACTCATTATCTACTCTCTACCAACTCCTTTACCTTTCTGAGTTTATCCATTATTCATTTTCTTCTCAAACTTCACCATTAATATCAAATGTTTCCAGTAAGTACCTGAAGTAATCTTTCCCTAATTGGCCTGTGCTGCATATATAGTTCAGAAGGTTAATTTTTTTAAAGATTTATTTATTTTTATTTTATGTGTGTTAATGTTTCACTTGTATACCTGTGTATGTTTTAGGTATATGTGTGGTTTCCTCAGAGATCAGAAGAGGACCTCAGATCCCTTGAAACTGGAGAAACAGACAGTTGTGAGCCATTATAACGATGTGGGCAACTAAACTTGGGTCCTTTGCAAGAATAAGTGCTCTTAAGTTATGAATATATGGTCATAAGACCACAGACTATTATTTTTCTTATTAGTTCTCAAATGAAAATCACTTCACAATAGTGTCTCTAAGAAGGAAATACACAGAAAGTATACTGGGACATTCTTCTTTTGTATTCTCTAGAGTTTGAAGGGTTGGTGTGATTACTCCTTAATTAACACGTTCAGGGAAAGTATGTTATGGAATATGATGAATGTGAATATGATACATTAACACAAACAGGATTGATGGAAGGAACCAACCATATTGATATTGGAGAAGAGTAAAAGCATGTGCCATGAATATAAAGAGATGGATGGGACTGAATTTGATGTGCTCAGGAAAGAAAAATGGGGAAATAGTACTTTGAATATATGGAAATAAATATTTCAGAAACATTGACTATGTTAAACACAGAGTAAAATTTAAAATGTACTCTATATTTTATTTCTATGACAGGGCATATTTTGAATATACCCTATCTAGTCTAGATTTTCTAATCTATCTTGATGAGTTTTGTCATTCCTGCTTAATTTTTGCATTTGACATAGTTAAGGGTTACCTAAAGGTTAAATATTCTGAAAGAGTTGATCAATTTCTAACCCATGGCATGATTTGGCTTGCAGCAAATTTATCACTTACCAAAAATCAAAGTAAATTCTTATTCCTTTTTAATATTTAAAATGTGATAAAACTTGCATTCATTATTATATATTCCAGGAGGCTTAGTCTGTTGTAGGTAGGCAATACTGGATGGAAGAAATGTTAATAAAATTTAGCCATGTGTCTACTTTATGGGAATGTAAAATTGCTGAGAGTTTTGCTTCATTCTTCAGTGTAGGTTGATGAATTTTGTAGCTTTTAGACATCATTGAATTCTACATATTTTCTTTACTGACTATTGTTAACCTAGACAAATTAAAAAGTCTTAAGCCCCAATTTCACTCTTCCAAAAAATAAAACATCACTCTATGAGTGATTTGTGAGGAGTAAATTAGATGAGTTGTGTGGAAGGGTCCTGCTAGCTACAGAGCCCATACTGCATTTGTGACATCATAGGTGCTTACTCACTATTTTCTTGTTTTTATAACTTTCCTTGTTTTAATGATTTCTTATAGACTGGAAAAGAAGCATTCTGTACTGAAACAATGGTCAGAGGTGGTTCTTTGGAGAAGTATCTGGATCCCAGAGCTGAGTGTTTCCCATTAATGAATTAATCCAGTCACTGATTATAAATTATAGTAGACTATTAAATAGGGTGGACTTGTGATAGGTGGAACCAAGATGGAGATAGAAGGCAACTGGACATGTGTCCTTGAAGGACATCATCAGGATGAAGAACATCATCAGGATGAAGGACATCATCAGGACCTCTTTCTTACTTTCACTCTGCTTCTTAGTAAAGACAAGCGTGGTTTTCCCTCATGCCTTTCTCCATGATCTTTTCTTTCATTTTTCTTTTCTTCTATTTGTTTTGCTTTATCTCTCTTACCATGGTCCATCCCCCAAAGCAATAGATCTATCAAACCAGGGGCTAATATTTCAGAAAATATGACTCTAATCAGCCTCTCCTCTTCTATATTGTTCTTATAAGGTTTTTGTCACAGTGACAATTAACATGCTTCCTAAAGTCCCAAAAAACACTTGTGCACAGAAGTAATCCTGTACTGCATGATTGATGTTGAGTAAGTCACAAGCCACTGATATGTGGATCAGAAAATAGAGGAAACAAATTTTTGTCAGCTGATTAGCAATCTGAATATTTCAGAGACTGCTCTTATGGTATTGCTGTATTTTCAGTCCTAGCCTGGGGAACTCAGTTTGGCTGCTGGGTGGGAAGTTTACCTTTCTCATAGAATGCCTGTAGATTTTTTTTTTTTTGACTGTGGTTTATATTTGCAGAGATTCTTTGAATTGTTTTCTCTGATCCTCTTAGCTATAGATAGCTTCAAAGATGAAATCCCAGGATGCTTCTCATTATCTTGGTCCCTTTGACCCTGAGAATATGTTTTAAGTTGGTCTTTGCAGAGGTAGTAATAGCAGCGTTCTCTCTAGGGACAATTTGCATCTCAGAGAACTGACTCTATTGAGAGTCTAACTCTGCTGATTATTTTCAAGGGATCTTTAATTTGAGTCAGAGGGAAGTATCAGTAGATACACTTTCTTACTGGAAAAATATATAGAATAGTTCTCTGAAATTAAATAGAAACTCAGGGAGCACTAAAATACAAGTGCAGGGTATCATTCTTAAAATTGCAGAATGGCCCATCTTTAGTTTCTTTTACTAGGTCTACAGTTTGAATTCTTTCCTGTCAACGTTCTTCATTGGATTTTGACTATGTATGCTTTTAATTCCTTCATTTGTAGCCCATTCTAGGTTCAAACTCAATAGATAGACCAGGTGATCCTCCTGCATCAGCTGCTTGAGTCCTAGAGTCACTAGCTTGCACCAAGGCCATTAGTGCAGCTAAGTATTTTGATTCCTATTGGCATTTTTAAAGTGTTTTTAAAGCACTTGATCTTCTGTAGTGCCTTGCTTTAACCATAATGCAAGCTGCCTCTGCATTTTGATGTTTACTAGAGAAGCAAACTTCATTCCAGGTGAGAAGACAAGACTTTAACTAATGCACCCGATTAGTTCTCTAGTAAAAGTAGGTGGGAATTTCCAGAGCACACAGGGTATAAAGTAGTTCTGTGTCTTCCCTGGGAATGAGGGGAGGTCTGAGATGGAGTAGGGTCATAGTGTTGGTGGAGACACTTTCCATATGAACGTATGAATAGTAAGAGGATAGAAAATGATAACTAAAGGGTTTGAAAACACATTCAAGAAACTGCCAATAATTCATTCAAATGAAATAACTGTTTTCTTTCTTTCTTTCTTTCTTTCTTTCTTTCTTTCTTTCTTTCTTTCTTTCTTTCTTTCTTTCTTTCTTTCTTTCTTTTTCTTTTCTTTTTAAGCAGTACTGGAATTGAGCAACATGGCCTCATGAAGGCAGGTCAAGTACTGTACTAGCTGATCTAAAGTTAACACTCCAAAACCTTTAGGTAAGATGGTGTTCTTGCAAAAAACCTCACCATTGTGCGGTAGTGTGATGGAATTGCCCATGATGACTTGGTTCTTCCTTTGTACAATCACATGGTCTATCTTTTCAACTTCAAGTGTCTTAGCAACCTGGTGATGAGAAAGAATTTGCTTATAAATATGCTTGAACATTTTCAGACTTTCAGGGATGAATACAAATAGGCTGAGTACACTCCTGCCTCTTTTTTTTCCCCTGAGGTTGATTGAAACTTTGTACAGAAATGTATAAGCTGACTGTCTTATGGGAATTTCTTGGAACAGAATACCTATAAACTGAAAGCATGTAGCAGAAGAAGGAGGTGTCTCTTTCAGCTTTCTGATATTCTCTCAAAATCTGTAGGCTATCTCTGAGGTTTGGACTCAGCATATACTGTACCTGCTAAATCCAGGAAATGATCTCACCCATAGCTTTCCAGCAGTGATGAGTCTGTACTCCTAGTAAGTCAGATAATTTCTTCAACTTTAGTCTGGAAGAGCACACGCATGGGAAACTCAGCACTGATTTTCATAGCCATTTCTCTAGTCACTGATTAAAAACTGAGAATGCTGCATGCCTTTAATCCCAGCACTTGGAAGGCAGAGGCAGGTGGATTTCTGAGTTCAAGGCCAGCCTGGTCTACAAAGTGAGTTCCAGGACAGCCAGGGCTATAAAACAAACAAACAAACAAACAAACAAACAAACAAATAAAACCTGAGAATGAAACAATGCATCTTAACTGTTTCCAAAGAATATCAGCAAAGCCTGCAGGTTCCCTGTCCTGGGAATGCCACAGTGGGGAATGTGTCACCGAGAATGCCCATCTGTAGACACTGAGGGAGACAGGTTTCTTGTTTTCTCCTCATCACTTTCCTGCCAGCCTTCATTCCAACACCAAATGGGTTCAGATCAGTCTCTCAGTCCTCGTCTGATGTAATTTCTGTCTCCCTCATATATCGTGTAGCTTCTGAATGCCAGTATTTTTCCATTTGTGCCGTAATTCCAAATAAAATGGTGTCCCTGGAAGCACAACTTTCAAACTACAATATTTGCTTCAGAATTAGGCATACAAATCATCAACCTTTATGGAGTACCCCGATTCTCTAGTCACAAACTTAGTGTATTTTTAAAACATATATTTTACATTTTCGGTGTTTGCTTGTGCACTTAGTGGTGATTACATCCACTTGCAGGTGAGTGCCCATGGAGCTCAGGAGAAAGAGAAAGAGAAAGAGCCCTTGAAGCCAGAGTTCCAGTTGATTGTGAGCTGTTCAATGTGGGTTCTGAAATTAATCAATCTCAGGTCTTCTGAAAAAGAAGCAAGCACTGTTAACTGCTGGGCTGTCTCTCTAGCCCCATATTGCTTTTCTCTATAAATACACTTCTCATCTCCTCATGAAAGTTCTCTCTCAATAGTTTTCTCCCTTCATCCAGTTATGCCCAGGCCCTCTTATATCATCTTAAAACATTTAATTTTGCTGAATACAATTTGGGGCACAGAAAAAAACTACAGTTGCAACTCAGCAGGTTTTACTTAAATATTAATATGAATATGCATATTATATATATGAGTGTGTATATTTATCCATCTCCATGTGTTTATCTCTCTCTCTCTCTATATATATATATATATATATATATATATATATATATGTGTGTGTGTGTGTGTGTGTGTGTGTGTATCTATCTATCTATACAATAATAGGTATTAAATAGGCTATGAAAGGAAATTGGGAGAGATTGAGGGGAGAAAATGGAATGGGAAAATGATGTAAATATATGTTAATTTAATTTAAGAAATGAGACCTACTCATGTTATCTTTCCAACAGGAATATATGCATTAAGATCCCTTGTATCATTTAGTCTATTTATATACCAAGTGTTCATAATCTTGCACTTTTAAATAAGTATTATTGGTTTTGACTATCTCCCTCTAAATTATTTTTTCTTACAGCACACAAGGATCACAGAATATATTTTAAAATCACTCTATCAAAAATTGTAACTTCATTGTTAAAATTCGTTCAGTGGTTGTTAAAGAAGATTCCAGAGGAGCTTCTTCGTTGAGCTATTGTGGTCATAACTCTTGGGAGGTTAGCATACGGACTGAAGTTTAAGAACAATTAAACTATTGGCATTCTGATAGTGCTAACCTAATTCCTGTTGCATTCCTTCTGTCTCACCATGGTCTTCTCATTCTGCCAATAGTTTGCCAGTGAAGACGAGGCTTCATAGGTTTCATTCACTGTGCTTTTTATATTTATTTTTGACAGAGAGCTCAGTAAAAAATAATATGTTACTACAGCCCATGCTGGCCTCAGATTCCTAGAAAACATTTCCAAAGACTACACATATGGCACAGAACCTTTTTATTCAACTACAAACATCATAGCCATATCTGCCCAATGACATCCCAAGCCAGCAATGAAAAGTTGGGGTGCTTCCTTTGCCTTCAGAAGTTTTTTCTGTTTTTAGGACATATTGGAATTCAACTTAGAAGTAGATGAGTTAGTGCAAAGGACAAACTGCGAACACCTTCAGAAGAGATGAAATATTTGAGGGAAATGAGGTACCATTTGATGACTGCTATATGCAAGTTTCAGTTTGCACTGAAGGCATGGCTTCTTAGAAATCACTCCTTGTTATCAAAAAAGGGGACTCTGTACCGTGTCTGGCAGAGTATTTTATGGAGGGTTGGAGTAGACCACCTAATTCCTTCTTCAGCATCAGATCACTTTTTTTCTTTTTTTTTATCTTGAGAGTCAAAAAATGCCAAAAACACCCTAAGCACTTCCCCCTGCTCACCAACCCACCCACTCCTGCTTCCTGGCCCTGGCATTCCCCTCCACTGGAACATAGAGCCTTCACAGGACCAAGGGCCTCTCCTCCCATTGATGACAGACTAGGCCATCCTTTGCTACTTATGCAGCTATAGCCATGATCTTCACCATGTGTTTTCTCTGGTTGGTGGTTTAGTCCCTGGGAACTCTGGGGGGAATGGCTAGTTAATATTGTTGTTCCTCCTATGGGGCTGCAAGCTCCTTCAGCTCCTTGGATACTTTCTCTAGCTTTTTCATTGGGGACCCTGTGCTCAGTCCAAAGGATGGCTGTGAGCATCCACTTCTGTATTTGTCAGGCACTGGCAGAACCTCCCAGGAGACAGCTATATCAGACTCCTGTCAGCCAACACTTGTTGGCATCCAAAATAGTGTCTGGGTTTGGTGGTTGTATATGGATGAATCCCCAGGTGGGGAAGTCTCTGGATGGTCATTCCTTCAGTCACTGCTCCAGACTTTGTCTCTGTAACTCCTTCTGTGGGTATTTTGTTCCCCCTTCCAAGAAGGATCAAAGTATCCACATATTGGTCTTAGTTCTTCTTGAGTTTCATGTGCTATGTGAATTGTATCTTGGATATTCTGAACTTCTGGGCTAACACTTATCAGTGAGTGCATATCACATGTGTTCCTTTGTGACTGGGTTACCTCAGTCAGGATAATATTCTCCAGATCCACCCATTTGCCTAATAATTTCATAAATTCATTGATTTTTGTCTTCTTAATCTAAAAACAACTTATTTAAGGAAAGGAAGAGGTAAGTTGAACTTAAGCAGACCTGTGTAGAAGTGAGTTGTAGGAATATGTAAACCTTGTACTGGGAACTTTAGAAGTCTTGTCAATGAGAATATGTATTTTGACCATAACCTTCTGTTTTCATTGTTTGCTTGTGGCCCTCAACTTAGGTACTTTTCTTCAGCACTACTGGAATGCCAACAACACAGTATCTGTAGTCCCTAGTGAATCTGTTGTATGTGCATAAAACTTGTACCCAAGCTGCCACAGCAATAAAGACTCTATGCGCAGTCTATGTCAGATCTCTTTGCTCTACTTTTTTAAAAAAACGTATTTTTTAGCCACTAAATTATATTGTCATTCATGTACCAGTATGTAACTTCTAATTTTAAAGAAAATTAACTTCTCAGGTTTGCATGCACAGCAATGTAATCTTTCTTCTTCATATACATATCTTTATGGTGTGTTCTCATTTGTTCCCCTCCTCCACTGATCCTTTTTCAATTGCTTCTCTTTCCTCTCTTGCTTAGTTTTTCTTGTGTTTTTTCTTTAATCCTACATATGCATTCGATTACCTTATTTCCACCTTTGCAGAAAAATTCTTCCTCCCCTCTCATAAGTTCTTTTGTAACTTCATGACCTACTCACACAAACATAAATAAGCATACACATATCTACCATTGCATAAGTTACTTTTCTTGTGATAGATCATTCTGATGAACTCAGTTTAAGATAAGGAGGTTTTATTTTTGACTCACAGTTCAAGGTCATGTGCTGGGAAGCCACAGTTCTAGGCAATTGAGGAGGTTAATTCCAATGCATCAGTAGACAGGACACAGATAAAGATGATGTTAAAGCTCACATAGCCTTCCATTTTGTTATATAGTGCAAAACTCAAGTTCATGGAATGGTGCCACCAACATTTAAGAGTCTCTTCTGGTCTCTGAGGGAGTGGATGGGCAGGTGGGGGAGCACCTTTGTAGAAGCAGGGAGAGGGAGGATAGGATAGGGGGTTTCTGGGAGTGGGGGACCAGGAAAGGAGATAACATTTGAAATATAAATAAAATATTCAATAAAAAAGATAATCTATCACTGTATACTCTTAGGGTACTCTCTTTGACCTAGTTCACAATATTAATCACTACAATAAACATAAGCTTATGCTTTTAAGTTTAAGTTTTGCATATACATAGAAATATTGTATTTAACTTTCTGAGTCTGACATATTTCAATTCATTCAGCGATTTTAGTTGCATTCATTTTTCTAAATGCCATCATTTAATTTTTCATGTCTACATTGGATTCCATTTGTGTATATGTGCCACATTTTATTTGTGTATTATCCATTGATGGACTTATATAATCTCATTTCTCATTATTTTTGTACATATATTTTCTCTGTTCTGGGGTGTTGCATTTTTGTACCTAACTTGACAGTTCCTTATTGTTCTTGAATTCATACTTAGATGGAATTTTTAACACTTATGTTAAGGATTCTTCCTGATTTGTTGGCAGACCTTCTCCATCAGTGAATGCCATCAGATTTTTCAATGTCCTTTCAGGACACTTATCACATTCTGCCTCAAATTCTTTTATTGTTATCTAGTATCCCTCTTTGGTTATCTTCTGGGACCCTGGGTAATGTGCTTGAGAGAAGTGTTCTTTTTCTCTATCAAGCTGATTTCAAAATAGTGGATAAATATTTATTGCTGAACAAATAACAGTAGAATACAAACCGCTTCTCTTTTAGCTTATTTTTTTTTTTTTGTATCTATAATGGAACACATGGACTAGTTAATTCATAAGTTTATATTGTTTATAGTATTGGAGTTTAGAAATGAGAAAATCATAGTGCCAATATTCCACAAGCATCTTCTTGCTAGGCCATTCCATGCAGGAAGGTAGAAGAAAGATTATAGATGTAAACTTGTTTGTGGGAAAGCAATCCAGAAGGAGGAGACAGAAGAGGGAGCTAGACATGGGTACAGTCAAAAATATACTGTATTTATATATGAAAATGTCATAATGACATCTGGGACCTTATACAATTAGTGTACACATATTAAAACAGGATTTCTTTGATAACTGGTTTTATCCAAAATGAGCTGTTAAAGAATATGCTAAGACTGTTTTGTTATATTCATATTTTGAGACTGATGTATTATATGATTCAGTGTAGGGTTCTGCATGACTCAGATGGTTCTGAATTTAAAAAAAAATCAGCTTTTTTTTTTTTTTTAAATTAAGGACGATAGCAAAGAGTTGGAGTGAATTTCCTAGTTTTATCAACTTGTAGATTACTACTATATGGGTAAAATCCCTGCTGGGGAGGATAATTCCTTCTTTAGAAGATACTTAGGGTTTCATTGGTATACTTTGGTTTTCATGTTCATTCATTACCATGCTGTAAAGTCACATTACAAGTGACTTATAATTCAAGGTTACAAAACTTTAGGCTGCTTCACATGCGTATGTTCTGTATTGTAAATTTTTTTTTTTTTTTAGTTAGATACATACATGATCCAAATTGTTCCAAAACATGCCCTTGACTATCGGGATTCTCCCCTTCTTTCTTTTCCTCCTTTCCCTCCATCTTTGCTCCCTCCCTTCTTTTCTCGTTTTTACCCCTTCTTTCTTTGTGAACATAATGACACAGCCTTTTAAAAGAGCCTGTCTCCAAGGATCTATGTGGAGTGATGGTGGCAGTGCCATCACTGACTGACTTTAAAAAAGAACATGGTTTCTTCAGAACGAATTTGTCCCCAGGCTTTGGATGTGCCTCCCAGGAGCTCACCACCAGCCTGACAGGCAGGTGTCAACTCTGAATAGACATGGATAACCATAAAGTTGGTAAGGATGGAAGCTGCTGTAGTTCAATTCAGAGGATAAGAAAAAAAAAGCACAGAAGCTGGTGTCAGCTTCATAACACCTTCCAAGAAAAAAAAAAAAGAAAAGGTAAGTTAAAAAAATGGCTTCTGGAAAAGATTTCACAGAGTGATCTTAACTGCTGGTCATTTGTCCCATGTGCCAATCCTTTCAATGTACCCACAGTGAGCATCTTTAGCTACTATCCTGAGAGGTGCACTTCCTGGAGTAAACTCAGATAAGAGTATGAACAATTTCAAGTTAAGTTTTCTGGAAGAATCCTTTGGCTAAGGAGGAATGAGGGTATATAGTAAATGAAACACAAGAAATTTGGGGATGGAGCCCATATACACAGGTAGGTAAGAAGACAGAGAGGGATGTTGCTGTATCCAAAGACAAATCTTACCTACTCAAATGCCCCAGGGTCACAGTTGCTCCATTTACAAATGTAATACTTAAGTAAGGATGCCCAAGGATGAATCACTGTGATACTGGCAATGAAATATGGCACTGCCACTGAAATGTGACAAGCGAACCCTCAGAGGGGATGACCTTGTGCAAACCCATCCTTGAAACTGACAAGGAGGAGGATGAGTAGGGGACAATGTGAGACAGTAAGGAGACGTGGTGTGGTACAAAATGCACACATGCAAAAAGGAGTTAGAGGTTTTCAAAACAGGTTATCAGTCCCCATTAAAACAAAATAGAGACTCACAGAGTCTGCTTCGGACTTAGGTTTGAACCTACAATTACCCTTATCTTTATTATTTTTGGGTTTTTTTTTTTTTTTTTGACTCTAAGTATAATGTATAACATTCTTTTCAAACTCTCGTCTATATATAGTGACAATTCCAGAGCTACCCAGATTCCTAAGGAAAACGAAATTCACAACTCAATATATTTTTCCATGAAGCTCGTCTTTTCCTGTCTCATTATTTTTTCCCTTTTTTTTTGCAATGTGCAAAATCCCATTAATTTAGTCCTAGACACTAGTAATTTATATTTTTTCCTGTTATGCATATAACTAATAAACTGTTACCTTGCATAGCATATAGGCAGGGTTCTTTCCAGTTCTAGTAGTTAATATTCAAATAGTCAATAATGAAAAAGCTACTTCTGGCTTTTAGCATTAGCCATGAGCACCATACTGCCCTCTGGGTAGCTGCATTTGTAACTGGGAGCTGATTGGTCTCACGTTAGCTGATAACAGATAATAACAAGAGGGTCTCGTAGGGCAACCCCTTCTTATGGTGAAGTGAGATTATGAGCTTCGTGTTTTATAGAGTTCGCTTTAAAACTGGGTATCTGATGACTGCTTTGAAGAATTCTACAAAATAATAAATTATCCCCAATATGGCTACTAATGACAGCTTATACCTGTTAGACGGTGTTACCTCCTCTGTGGTCTGTGGATCTTTTTAGGCCGATGTATAATTATCATTCATCTCTTTGGCAGAATATTTGATTCCTGCAGGTCTATCAGCATTGATGCATAATTTTCCATTTAATACTTCTATAAATCGATTAATTAAAATCCTTTCTTGTTTTTAACAGCTCACAATTGAACGAACTCTAGCAAAAACTTCCCATTTAGGATATTATAGCTTCCTGCTTGAGCTCTAGCTGACATGATCCCCACCCCGTTGGTGTGACCTTGATCCATATTCACAGAAGGGAGTAAAAGTGCTTGTATCTCAGCAGCAGAGTATTGTGTGTGCTGTCATTCTGACAGGTCTGGAACAGGGGCTGCACGCGGAGGGCTGCTTTTGAACAATCAGCCAGGCAGAATTTCCTTTTGCTCTCTAAAGGCACCTCGCTCATTACTGTGGGTAATGATTAGAAAATGAGCTGGTGCGGGGGGAGGAGAGAGTATGCAGATCTTTCAAGACTCCCTTTTAGGTTCCTCCTCCATTGTTAAACCTTCCATTTCATTTCAACCCCCTGCAAGCCCCATGCTCTGAATGCCTGCAACACTTATTAGAGCATTCTTTCATTGTGACTTCTACTCAGGTGCAGTCTCCAAACATGCTGTAATTGTTCTGCTGTTCTGTTCTGCAGTGTTCACTCGTAGTAGGAAGACACCCACCCCCTCTCAACTCCTCTTGTCTCCACTATGGGATCTTCTAATGGTTAGTTCATAGATTGAAGCTTTGCTGAACAACTGAAGTATAAGCCTTATCAAACATTTAAAGAGCTTCAAATTAATGTGTTACTAATTAGCTCAAGCACCAAATGAGCTGATTTTTAACCAACTGAGAAGATGCATATTGGGCTCCAATACTTAAAGAACATATGAAAAAGTAGGTATTGTCAACACAGTGACTTCTTTGTGTTTAATGGTACATTTCTTTTTGAGTTTGTTTTTTCTGAAGATTTGGAAAACAATGATTGTCTGTTGTTCAATGCACTCAAAGGTGAACAAGGCAATGCCTCAAGGAGTGAGATAATATGTAACAGTTTGCAGGAAAGACCTAAATCAATCTAAAATCAGGAAGGAGTACAAATTGTACCTTTATGAACAGACAAGAGCAAAGTATCCAATATTGACATGACAGGACAACCTCACAAGGTGTTGTCTCCAGAATGGAAAATCAGAAATTTCTGTCTTCAGAAGGAGCAGCAGTGAATACAAAGGCAATCCTCAGCGTTGTGGGAATTCACTCACAGGACTTTTGCCGATGTTCCCTTTGAATGGACTCAACTACTTTCTGCTTGTTTATTCATTTCTTAAAAGAAAAATTTTCAGGGCCCATTTTATTTCAGGAACCAGATTTATCTAGAGATAAGATGCTTGCTCTTATAAGCATTATAGTCTGGTATAGTGTGTGTGTGTGTGTGTGTGTGTGTGTGTGTGTGTGTGTGCAGTGTGGGAAGTGGTTATGTGTTGAAACACATAAACTTAAGAATATAGACCTTCTTAAGCATCAGCTATCATCACTGTCATACACTAAAAACTTTCTGTGCATTATTTCTCCTAATATTTTAGTCCATTTGTTTAGCATTAGAAAACAAAGAAATTGTTTTAGAAAGACATGCTACTCAAAATACTTAGTGAAATAGACTAAATTAATTATTCATTCCTCATAATAAATATCAATTTTTTTACAGTTCCTTGATATTGCTCTTCACGATATAGGTTAATGTAAGACCTGTACCATGTACAGGAACTTGAGGAATGATATAGTTCAATGTATATGTTACAGATTCTACTGGGCTTATGAAGAATAAATTTGATTTTTCTTTTCTTTTCTTTTCTTTTCTTTTCTTTTCTTTTCTTTTCTTTTCTTTTCTTTTCTTTTCTTTTCTTTCTTTTTTTTTTTCTTTTAACATTTCCTGTGGTAGGAAACAAGAAGAATTCATTTGAAAATCTATCTCACATTTAGAGTTTTGATCTTTCCTGGCCTAATGATTCTGCAGGCCAGGAAGCTTTTGTGATATAACACAGAAGCCTGGAGCTGTCACCTCAGCCAGGACAGGATTGCATAGTTAAACAGCTGCTGTTGTACAATGTGCTGTTGCTAAGATATGATTGTAATTTAGGTCAAGCACACTGCATCTTTTTCTGTTTTTGATGTTTTTGGCTTAACACACATTTATTAGAATATAAATAGGATATAAGTTAAAGAGGAGCTTTACGAGTTTTGTAATGAACTGTTTTCTTTATCTTTTATGGTCCAAGTTAGGTATTGTCAATTCGCATCCCCTTTATTTATTTATTTATTTATTTATTTATTTATTTATTTATTTTTTATGTTTTAAAGATATTTTCTTTATTTACATTTAAAATATTATCATTTTTCCTGGTTTCCACTCCCAAAACCCCCTATTCCCTCTTCCCTCCTCCTGCTCACCAACCCACCCACTCTTGCTTCCTGGTCCTGGCAATCCCCTACATAGGCCTTCTCAAGGGCCTCTCCTCCAAATGATGACCGAAAAGACCATCCTCTGCTGCATATGCAGCTGGAGCCATGGGTCCCTCCATGTGTACTCTTTGGTTGGTGGTTTAGTCCCTGAGGATTCTGGGGGTTCTGGTTAGTTCATGTTGTTGTTCCTCCTATGGGTCAGCAAACCCATTTAGCTCCTTGGGTCTATTTTCTAGCTCCTCTATTGGGGACCCTGTGCTCAGTCCAATGGCTGGCTTTGAGGATCTACCTTTGTATTTGTCAGGCACTGGCAGAGCCTCTCAGAAGACAGCTATATCAGGCTCCTGTCAACAAGCACTTGTTGGCATCAGCAATGGTGTCTGGTTTTGGTAACTATATGTGGGAAGGATTCCCAGGTGGGGCAGACTCTGAATGGCCTTTCCTTCAGTCTCTGCTCCACATTGTCTCTGTAACACCTCCCATGGGTATTTTGTCCCCCCTTCTAAGAACGCCCAAAGTATCCACACTTTGGTCGTCCTTCTTCTTGAGCTTCATTTGGTCTGTGAATTGTATCCTGGATATTCTGAGCTTCTGGGCTAGTATCCACTTATAAGTGACTGTATACAATACGTGTTCTTTTGTGATTGGGTTGCCTCACTGAGGATGATATTATCTAGTTCTATCAATTTGCCTAAGAATTTCATGAATTCATTGTTTTTAATAGCTGAGTATTACTCCATTGTGTAAATGTACCACATTTTCTGTATCCATTTCTCTGTTGAGGGACATCTGGGTTCTTTCCAGCTTCTGGCTATTATAAATAAGGCTGCTATGAACATAGTGGAGCATGTGTCCTTATTACAAGTTGGAGCATCTTCTGGGTATTGTTGGGTCCTCCAGTACTACAATGTCAATTTTCTGAGGAACTGCCCAACTGATTTCCAGAGTGGTTGTGCAAGATTGCAATCCCACCAACAATGGAGGAGTGCTCTTTTTTCTCCACATCCTTGCCAGCATCTGCTTTCACCTGAGTTTTTGATCTTAGTCATTCTGATTGGTGTGAAATAGAATCTCAGGGTTGTTTTGATTTGCATTTCACTGATGACTAAGGATGTTGAACATTTCTTTAGGTGCCTTTCAGCCAATCGGTATTCCTCAGCTGAGAATTCTGTTTAGCTCTGTACCCCATTTTTAATAGGGTTATTTGGTTCTCTGAAGTCTAACTTCTTGAGTTCTTTGAATATATTGGATATTAGCCCTCTACCTGATGTAGGGTTGGTAAACATCTTTTCCCAATCTGTTGGTTGCTGTTTTGTCCCATTGACAATGTTCTTTGCCTTATAGATGGTTTGCAATTTTATGAGGTTCCATTCATCAAGTCTTATTCTTAGAGCATAAGTTATTGGTATTCTGTTCAGGAAAATTGCCCCTGTTCCCACGGGCTCAAGGTTCTTCCCCACTTTTTCTTCTATTAGTTTCAGTCTATCTGGTTTTATGTGGAGACCTTTGATCCACTTGGACATGAGCTTTGTATGAGAAGAGAAGAATGGATTGATTTGCATTCTTCTACATGCTAACCACCAGTTGAACCAGCATCATTTGTTGAAAATTCTGTCTTCTTTCCACTGTAGGGTTTTAGCTCCTTTTTCAAAGATCAAGTGACCATCAGTGTGTGGGTTCATTTCTGGGTCTTCAATTCTAATCCATTGATGTACTGCCTGTCACAGTACATATACCAAGCAGTTTTTAATCACTCTTTCTCTGTAGTGTAGCTTGAGTTCAGGGATAGTGATTCCCCCAGAAATTCTCTTGTTGTTGAGAATAGTTTTCACTATCCTGTTTTTTTTTTTGGTGTTGTTGTTATTCCTGATGAATTTGCAAATTGCTCTTTCTAACTCTCTGAAGAATTGAGTTGGAATTTTGATGGGGATTGTGTTAAATTGGAGGTTTGCTTTCGGCAGAATAGCCATTTTTACTATATTAATCCTGCCAATCCATGAGCATGGGAGATCTTTCCATCTTCTGCGACCTTTTTCAATTTTTTTTCTTCAGAGGCTTGAAGTTATTGTTATACAGATCTTTCACTTGCTTAGTTAGAGTCACACCAAGGTATTTTATATTATTTGTGTCTATTATGAAGGGCATTTCTACCCTAATTTCTTTTTCAGCCTGTTTATCCTTTGAGCAGAGGAAGGCTACTGAATTTTATATCTAAGCAGTTAGCTGAAGTTGTTTATCAGGTTTAGGAAATCTCTGTTGGAATTTTTGGGATCACTTAAGTATACTATCATATCTTCTGCAAATAGTGATATTTTGACTTCTCCCTTTCCAATTTGAATCCCTTTGATCTGATTTTGTTGTCTAATTGCTCTATCTAGGACTTCAAGTACTATATTGAATCGGTAGGGGGAAAGTGGACAACCTTGTTAGGTCCCTGATTTTAGTGGGATTTTTTTCAAGTTTCTCTCCATTTACTTTGGTGTTGGCTACTGGTTCGCTGTAGATTGCTTTTACTATGTTTAGGTATGGACATGGATTTCCTGATCTTTCCGAGACTTTTATGATGAAGGGCTGTTGGATTTTTGTTAAATGGTTTCTTAGCATCTAAAGAAATGCTCATGTGTTTTTTTTTCCTTTGAGTTTGTTTATATATTGGATTACATTGATGGATTTCCTTATATTAAACCATCCCTGCATCCCTGGAATGAAACCTACTTGGTCATGATGGATAATCATTTTGATGTGTTCTTGGATTTGGTTTGTGAGAATTTTATTGAGTATTTTTGCATCAATATTCATATGGGAAATTGGTCTGACGTTCTCTTTGTTGGGTCTTTCTGTGGTTTAGGTATTACAGTAATTGTGACATCATAGAACAAATTGGAGAGTGTTCCTTCTGTTTCTATTTTGTGGAATAGAGGAGTATTGGTATTAGGTCTTCTTTGAGGGTCTGATAGAACTCTGCACAAAACCCATGTAGTCCTGGCTTTGTTCATTTGGGGTTTGATTGTTTGAGAGACTATTAATGACTGCTTCTATTTTCTAAGGGGTTATGTGACTGTTTATATAATTTATCTGATCCTGAGTTAACTTTGGTATCTGGTATCTGTCTAGAACTTTGTCCATTTTATCCAGATTTTCCAGTTTTGTTGAGGCTTTTGTAGTACGATCTGGTGATCATTTGGATTTCTTCTGTTTCTGTTGTTCTATCTTCCTTTTCATTTCTTATTTTGTTAATGTGAATTCTGTCTCTGTGCCCTCTGGTTAGTCTGGATAAAGCTTCATCTATCTTATTTATTTCCTAAAGATCTAGCTCCTAGTTTGGTTGATTTTTTTTGTATAGTTCTTTTTGTTTCTACTTGGTTGATTTCAGCCCTGAGTTTATTTCCTGCCTTTTACTCCTCTTAGCTGTATTTGTTTCTTTTTATTCTACAGCTTTCAGAAGTGCTGTCAAGCTGCTAGTGTATGTTCTCTCATTCTCTCCAGTTTCTTTTTGGAGGCACTCAGAGCTATGAGTTTTCCTCTTAGCACTGCTTTCATTTCCATAAGTTTGGGTGTGTTGTGGATTCATTTTCATTAAACTGTAAATAGTCTTTAATTTCTTTCTTTTTCTTCCCTCAACAAGTAATCCTTGAGTAGAGTATTTTTCTGCTTCCATGTGTATTTGGGCTTTCTACTGTTTTTGTTGGTATTGAAGCCTTAGTCCTTGGTGATCTAATAGGTTGCATGGGGTTATTTCAATCTTCTTGTATCTGTTGAGGCCTCTTTGGTGACCTATTATATGGTCAGTTTTGGAGAAGTAACTGTGAGGTGCTCAGGAGTTATATTCTTTTGTTTTAGGATGAAATGTTCTATAGATATCTGTTAAGTCCATTTGCTCCATAAAAGTTAGTTTCACTGTGTCTCTGTGTAGTTTCTGTTTCCAGGGTCAGTCCATTGATGAAAATGGGATGTTGAAGTCTCCCATTATTATTGTGTGAGGTGAAATGTTTGCTTTGAGCCTTTGTAAAATTTCTGTTATAAATGTGGATGCCCTTGCATTAGGATCATAGATGTTCAGAATAGAGAGTTCTTCCTGGAAGATTTTTCTTTTGATGAGGATAAAGTGCCCTTCCTTATCCTTTTTGATAAGTTTAGGTTGAAAGTCGGTTTTATTTGATATTAGAATGGCTACTCCAGCTTGTTTCTTGGGTCTATTTGCTTGGAAAATTGTTTTCCAGCCTTTTACTCTGAGATAGTGACTGTCTTTGTGACTTAGGTGGGTTTCCTGTATGCAGGAAAATGTTGGATCCTGTTTATGTATCCAGTCTGTTAGTCGATGTCTTTTATTGGTGAATTGAGTCCAATGATATTAAGAGATATTAAGGGAAAGTGATTGTTGCTTCCTCTTATTTTGTTGTTAGATGCTTATGTGGCTATCATTTTTGGTTTGTTAAAAGATCATTTCCTTGTTGTTTTTTTTTTTTTTTTTTTCCTAGGGTGTAGTTTCACTCCTTGAATTGGTGTTTTCTATCCATTATACTTTGTATGGCTGGACTTGTGGAAAGATATTGTGTAAATTTTTTTTTGTCATGTAATAGCTTGGCTTCCTCATCTATGCTGATCTAGTGTTTTGCTGGGTATAGTAGCCTGGGTTGGCATTTGTGTTCTCCTAAGGACTATATGATGTCTTTCCAGGATCTTCTGGCTTTTATAGTCTCTGGAGAGAAGTCTGGTATAATTCTAATAGGTCTGCCTTTATATGTTACTTGACCTTCTTCCCTTATTGCTTTTAATATTCTTTCTGTGTTTTGTGCATTTGGTGTTTTAATTATTATGTGACAGGAGGAATTTCTTTTCTGGTCTTTCTTATTGGTGTTCTGTAGGGTGCTTGTATTTTCATGGGCATCTCTTTCTTTAGGTTAGGGAAATTTTCTTCTATTATCTTGTTGAAGATATTACTGGCCCTTCAAGTTGGGAATCTTCACTCCCTTCTATACCTATTTTCCTTATGTTTGGTCTTCTCATTCTGTCCTGAATTTCCTGGATGTTTTGGATTAGGACTGGTTTGCAATTTGCATTTTCTTTGACTGCTTTGTCAGTGTTTTCTATGGTATCTTCTGCAACTGAGATTCTCTCTTCTATTTCTTGTATTCTGTTGGTGATGCTTGNACCTATGACTCCTTATCTCTTTCCTAGGTTTTCTATCTCCAGGGTTGTCTCCCTTCATTATTTCTTTATTGTTTCTACTCCAGTTTTATATCCTGGATGATTTTGCTCAATTCCTCACCTGTTTGGTTGTGCTTTCCTGTAATTGTTTAAGGGATTTTTGTTTGTTTGTTTGTTTGTTTTCTTTTTTAGGACTTTTAGCTTTTTACCTGTGTTCTCTTGTGTTTCTTTAAGGTAGTTATTTATGTCCTTCTTCAAATCCTCTATCAGCATCATGAGATGTGATTTTAAATCCAAATCTTGCTTTTCCTGTTTATTGGGGTAGCCAGGACTTGCTTTGCTGGGAGAACTGTGTTCTGATGATGCCAAATAGTCTTGGTTTCTGCTGGTAAGATTCTTGTGTTTGCTTTACACCATCTGGTTATCTCTGGTGTTAGACATTCTTGCTGTATCTGGCTGAAACTTGCCCCTCCTGTGGGCCTGTAAGCCTGTGTCAGCACTCCTGGGAGAATAGCTCTTTCCTGGTGGAATCTATGTACTGTGGCCTATGGAATAATCCTAGCTCCAGGGTGCAGATGGCAACCAGAAGGATCCTGTCCCAGCTGCTGTACTGTTCCTGTCCCCTGTGTGTTCCTTGAAGGTCCAGCTTTGGACAGTTATTGGAGAGAAAGTGGCTATCTCACCTCTGAGCCTGGAAGTGCGAGCACTCCTGGGAGAATGGCTCTCTTCTGGTGGGACCTGTGCACAATGGGCTGTGGAATAGCCTTAGCTCCCAGGTGCCTTATTGGTCTTTTTAAAAAAGTGTTTTTGTTCTCTCTCTCTCTCTCTCTCTCTCTCTCTCTCTCTCTCTCTCTCTCTCTCTGTATGTGTATACTCATTATTGCATGTGTATATATGCACATAGGTAGGGA
Organism: Mus pahari; assembly: GCF_900095145.1. Taxonomy (NCBI): domain Eukaryota; kingdom Metazoa; phylum Chordata; class Mammalia; order Rodentia; family Muridae; genus Mus; species Mus pahari. The sequence goes on along the minus strand of NC_034601.1, from coordinate 55,292,584 downwards.
CATGATTATGTGTTTGTATGAGACCTTGTGGATATCCAGGATTGGTATCAGAAATTCTCTTTGATTGTTCTGTCCACCTTATTCATGGAGTCAATTTCTCTCAGTCAAACACGAAGCTGACAGATATGCTTATTCTTGCTAGCGAGTTTACAATGAGGTTTTCCTTTCTCTGCTTTTCAAGGTTGAAATTACAGTGAGTCACCAGACATTTACATGGGCTTCTGGGGGACATGATAACAGTCTTCATGTTGCACAGCATCAGCACGCATTTTAAATCCTGAGCTGTCTCCCTAGGCCCTGAATAAGTCTTTATGAGGGAAAAACAAGTTTCATGTATGAGAACACTTATTTTATCACAACTCAGGTGACATATATTTAGCCGAGGCATCAGAGGACTTTAGATTACTGGCTAACAGTCCTATTGGCTACCCTGGCAAGATTTCCTTGTTTCAGTGAGGTGTGCTCAGCTGGGCTACAGCATTCAATTTCGTGTTGAGAAAGTTCTGCTAGGCTTCCCAATTTTCTTCTGCTGCAGTCTTATGATCTTTAAACTATCTTTATGTAATTGCAAAAGGTACCTCCAGTTTTTCTGTTCATTTAGCTCTTCTTTGCTACATTATCCACTCATATAGTGATAAAAAACATTCCACATGACTGCAGACACAAGCGTGTGACCATTGTGTGTGTAATGAGCTATAAGCGAAAGTTCTCCTGCTGCAGAAAGTGTTTCAGAAACAGAGCAGGTGAGTGGAGGGTCAGCCTTATTTTATTACTCAGATAATTTTTAATGATAGTCATTAATTACTGAGTTGACAGTCTGATATAGGACAAGGAAAATAATATGTGTAGAGCAGGTGTGGAAAGGGTCAGTCTTTATTTTATTACTCAAATAATTCTTATTGATAATCTTTAATTACTTAGTTGACAGTCAGATATAGGATAAGCAAAATAATATGTGTTCAAATAAAAATGACAGGCAAAGAATATAGTTCTGTTGGAAGGGTTCTGATCTAGCATGGATGAAGCCCTAGGTTAATACTCAGAACTCCAGCAGCTGAAGGATAGAATCAGGAGAATCAGAAGTTCAGGATCATCCTTGGTTACAGAGCAAATTCAAAGTCACCCTGGGCTATATTAGATCCTGTAACAATAAAGAATATTTTATTGAACAAATAAGTAACAAAAGTTTAAATTGATAAATTTAGGTTCTACTGTGTAAGATAACAGTTTGATGTATTATTATTTTATGTATAGTTGGCTTGCATCTCTCAGAGGTTAGACTAAGATGCAAATGCTCAAAAAGCAAAAAAAAAAAAAAGTATATTTGGATCTAGCGTTAAATGCCGCATGAAGCAATAATTTGCTTTTGTTCACTTTAGAAAGATTCTGCCTCCAAGGATGTGGCATATGTTGGCTATTTGGTATGCATTTATGAAAGGAGTAAGGCATAGCCTTGGTATTCACATCTTTGAATCGTGAATGAGCACATGAATGACAGCAATCAGTCCTCTAGAAGCTCAAGTGAAAGAGATCAATTCAGGCCCAGGAAACCTTATAGCTAATCATACCACCTCTGTCTCACTTGAGCAGGCATGATATTTTGCATGTCTCATTTCATTTCTGAACTTAATATTTCTGAGAGAAAGGCACTAGGTAGGTATCACTCATCTTACAGATGAACTGGCAACCAGAGATTAATAGACCCCTTTTCAAGTGTTTTATATAGCACATAGCAAAGAGGGAACATAGTCTCCTGATCCGAAGTCCTCTCTAGAGTAGGGCTGTGACACTCTCAACTTCCCATTAGCAGCCTGTCTCATGACATTCCTACAGATTACTTAAGGTACAATTTGCCTTTATTTGCTTTCCTAGAAGCTGATGGAGCATCCTCAGATCACTGTCCCTATCATTCAGGAGGTGCCTGTGAACCATACATGTTTATGTCTCCAAAGACAATCAGTGTTGATCCAAGATGCTGTCAGCTTTCTAAATGGTGTTGTAGAGTTTATATTCAGTGTACATGGAACATGCGTATCTTTTGTGAGATAAATGGAAGAAACCGAGAAGTAATACAAAACCAGGAAGGAAAGCATTCTAGTGACCGAGCCACTCACTTACAAACAGTTGTTGGACATTGAATGTCTGAGCTATAAAGAGGTACAGGATGCAAAGTCTGCTCTAGATCGTTTTTCTGATGAAAATCGTCTCTTAAGTGTGGTTTAGTCCATATGGTAAAGCTCATTTCTGGCAAGAGTGCTTTCTAAACAGCAGGCTTCCTTGTAGGGACCTGAACAGATTTCACAGGTGATAACCTGTCTGCGCCCTAGAGGAGCAGATGCAGTATTCTGCAACAAGAAGCTGATGCTTAACCTTTGCCTGGCCTCAAAAGCCCTCGGAGGCAGAAGCCAAGTAATTTCAGATATTTCAAGTTAATGTACCTTCAAGTCTCCACGCTGCTCTGATATGCCTTGAATATTATCTATTTTGTGGAAAGTCAAGCCCCTTAATAGTCCAGTAAAATCTTTAAGGAAGTGAACCAGCAGAATGATGATGGTCCCACGGTGACACCTGGGCTGCTGAACTCCAGATGTGAGGTGGAGGCTGGGAGGGTTGTGCTGTTTGCAGCGCATGGCAGCCTTGAGTAGTTGAACCTGTTGCCCTGTGCTGCATTAACTTATCCCTGCTCATCTGACAAAGCAAAACTGAGGTGCACCAGATATGTGAATATAGGGTTTGGCCCCCTACAGTTGGAATTTTCCAGAGGAAAGACATTCATTTGCTAATGATGGTAGGTCGATTTTTTTTTTTTTTTTTTTTTTTTTTTTTTTGGTAATTTGACTCAAAGCTCTGTTGAAGAACAGACCTTAATCTCTGATACTATCTTTCTGACATTTGCCTCATGTTCTTGCAAATCATTGCAAACTAGATTTCTGAGAGTTGCCTGCCTTTTGTGCTGACAGATATAGCGTATCATTCCTGATCTCATAGACGCAGAACTCAAAATATCATCAAACGTCCACATGGTTAGGTCCTGATGCTCATTTTAAAAAGTATCTCTTGAGGTAACGATAGCTGTATCATTCTGGACATAGCTCGATGTCATACAGGCCACACTGATGAGGAATCTGCTTTTTTGTTTATCATGCCTATCAAATGGTGCCTTTCACATTCTCCATACTTTTTGCTCTTTAAAGCCTTCTGTATTTTCATATTACATTACCTTAATTACATTTCAGCATTTCCCATGTACAACTGTAGTTCAATCTGCACATTAGGCCTATTTTCCAAGCTAAGCTAGAATATATGATATTTGGTCAGAATCATCTAAGGCACCTATCTATAGATGAGGCACAGATTGATAAACTTTTAAGGGATTCTTGTCAGGCCCAGATTTCTTCCTCTAAAATTAAGGAAAGTGAAGACTAGTTGAAGGTTAGTTTCTTGCTCAAGATGTTCTTGTGATCTGCTTGCAAAATTGAAATGCTCCACTCAGTTGGAGGGTATTTTGTGAATCAGCACACTCTCCTTTTTTTTTTTTTTTTTTTTTTTTTTCTTTTTTTTTTTTTTTTTTTTTTTTTTTAATCAAATTTACACATCAAGTAAGTAAGTGATATTGATTTGTATACTGTGATTCAGATACCTTGAAGAAGCTCTTTTTGTTTTCTTGCAGTGGTGAAGATCCAGCCCAAAGCCTTGTACAAGTCAGGCAAGTTCTCTGCGACTGAGCTATATCCTCAGCATTTTGGGTCAGCAATTCTTGATTGTCAGCTCTGGTGTGTGATTGATACTCCAGTAGGTATATTAATAGGAATGCACCTGTATACACATATATGTGTGTATCTGTCTGTCTAGATTATAAAATACAAACAGTTTGGAGCTTTTTGACATGTGAAAAAGATATTCAATTATTAGGATTTACTGCATTTTAACAAAAGAGTGATCCTGTTCTCATAAGAAGTAGTGAGGAACCATGAGAATGATAATGTCTACTAGGAAAGTGTTCTGGATGGTGTCCACAGAATACATTATTAAAAAAAATCAAAGTTTAATAAGTTAGGGAGATGACCAAATCTGTAGAACTCCTATATTAATTAAACATACCAAAGTGCCTTTATCATCTAAGCACTGAGTTGAAGGACATAGCTATGTGGGTCATTTTCCATTCATCCGAGTCAAATAGGTGAGCTCCAGGTTCTGTGAAGGATTCATCAGGTAAAAAGCAACTGACAAAGATACACACACACACACACACACACACACACACACATACACACACACAAATTAACATTCATATGGAAGGTTTAATAGTTTCATGCCATTCTGCTTCAGTTGGTGAACTCAAATTAAATTATTTTGTAGCTGTTGGTTTGAATCCATAGTCATTGAATAAACACATGCGCTTACACGCACAGTCCTCATGGTTGTTACATTAGCAGAAGTTCTCTGGTAAAGAGTCATTCTTTCCTTTTTTATATGTTGCCTTGATTTTTACGTTATCTTTATTTAAGAGAAGAACATCTCATAATCAGTGTGATACTGTTTTTGACTTCAATTGACTGTTACATATTTTACTTTAATTTCATTCACACTCTAATGTAGATAGTTTGATTATGGTCAAAATTCATAATTTTATTTATAAAATAGTTCATTTAGTACATATTTTTGTGGCCTCTGTTGTGCAAGTTTGCAGCTAATCTTAAAGCAAATCCCAAGAAGTCTGTCTTAGCAGCTGTATGCTTTTAAAACTATTTATTTATTGAGATTGTAGTAAAAATACATCACTTGTCCCTTTCTTTTCCTTCTTCAAGACCTCCCGTATAAACTTTCTTGCTGTCTTTTAAAGTCAAGGCTCTTATTTCATTAAATTTTGCTTCATGCATTTATACATCTATATTCCTAAATACAGAAATGCACCCTGCTAAATCTATATAAAGTTACTGGGGTGTACTTTTCAGAGCTGACCACTTGGTATTGGATAACAAATTTATGTGCTGTTCTCTATATCTTTTTTCCAAAAACAATTATTTATTAGATATTTTCTTCATTCACATTTCAAATGCTATCATGAAAGTCCCCTATACCCTCCCCCACCCTGCTTCCCAACCCACCCACTCCTGCTTCCTGGCCTGGCATTCCCCTGTACTGGGACATATGATCTTCACAAGAATAAAGGTCTTTCCTCCCAATGATGAATGACTAGGCTATCTTCTGCTACATGTGCAACTACAGACACGAACTTGGGGGGGAGGGGGTCCTGGTTATTTCATATTGTTGTTCCTCTTATAGGGTTGCTGACCCCTTCAGCGCCTTGAGTATTTTCTCTAGCTCCTTCATTGTTCCCTGTATTCTTAATGACTAACATGAGTAACTTTCACAGCTATTCTTTTCTTATTGCCTTATTTGTGAATGTGTACACATCTAAGGCATTCTTGAAGCACAAAAGTGTGCCTGCTTCATACCTGGTGATGAATGTTTTGGTTAGTCAAAGTATAATAGTAAAATGTTTTTGTCAAAGCATTTATTTATTAGGTTGTCTTGGTGCTTTGAAAGAAAATATCATGTACTTTTCACCTTATTAACACATTTGCATTATTGTCTGCTTTGAGAACTGAAGGCCAGTTCTGGGACATAGGCAACACCTAATAAGATTTCCTCAAGCCCTAAAACCATCTTGTAATTTATTCACAGGAGACTTGCATAATCTCCATTGAACTAGTATTCCAGAGAAACAGAATAAAGTGGTCAACATTAAATACATTGTACTCAGAGAAGAAAATAACATGTAACAAGTCCCAGATTATTACTTTATCTGTATTGTCTCTAATATATCTATATTTAAAAATTATTCCTAAAGTAATTTTCAACTTTTTATTTTAATTTTCAGTAATGACTGATTGGAAAATTTTCTCCAATGAAACAATGCTTTTCAGCTGGGTGCAGATTTGTTTATTTCAATGGTGGGGGAACATGGAGACATCTAGAATAGTTACAGAATTCTAGAGGATTTAAATAGTCAATAAGGGGGTTTCCCATTTGAGCAGAATCCTCTTAAGTACGAAGATGCTTTGATAATTAATCACTGCATGTACGAAGGTATACCATCAACCAAAGGTAATTACAAACCATATGAATTCAATATAACCAATGAACACATATCATTCCTTAAAAATCATATTCCCTTGAGGCAGGCATAAATAATTAGCAGTAAGGTCATTCTCAGGCTAATAGCCTGTTTAAATCATGAGTTTGAGGGTTTATAGAAAAGAATTCATTTCTCAAGACTAAGATAACCAGTCTTATACAAGAGAGCACCAGTACTTCTGCTCTGAAGTGTAAAAGTCACCTTTATTTGCCCAATTTAATTGTCATCTCCAAGGATTTCTGATGAAGCTCACCCTTCCTAGCTCTTTCTGAACTCTGATTGGCTGTTTAAATTCAGCTGTTGAGGCTCAAACTGCTCCCCACACTGACTGATTCCAATTGTATTCTTTCAGTGTCTCACAGAATTTCTCTATTTAGCTTCAAACTAACTGTAGCTAACTATTCTAATCTTCTGGCTCCTTCTCACTCTCTGTCTTCACCTGTGTCTAGCTTGTTTATTCTGCAACCAGTTTGGAAAACGGTCTCTGTTAAATCTGCCTCTGAAATCCATGAACTAAATTGTCACCAAGTGAACTGTCATGAATTCAACTCAACTGCACTTCTCTCAACTGACTTCCAACCCTTGTTCTCATCAGAGTCAGGTATATCCTATTTCTGACTCATTCTGTAAAATCTTTCTCTGACTCATCACTTTGTCTGACCAGCATTTATAATTTCAAACACCTCTGCTTCCTTCTACAAACTAAATTTACTTAGATTGTTTGGGATTAAAGGTGTGTACTAAGGACATGTCTATATTCTAGCCAGAGGGATAAATGGTTTGTCATTTCAGCCAGATCACACAGACCTAGAAAGACTTTGGGTGCGATCCCTTGCCCAAGCAAACATATTACTGGAGTAAAATTCCCTTACAATTAAGAAGTGCTTTTTCAGCTTCAGACAAAGTTCCCTTTGTATACTAATGGAGCCCTGAAGGAAAGCTCTTGTGAGTTCCAGTGTAAACTCAAAGACAGTGACATTTGTGTGGAGAATTCCCTTTTTTGATAAAACCATCTTCGTTGTTATCAGAAGCTTTGTTAGAAGCTCATTTTAACATTTTACAGCCTGGTTGAAAAGAGAAATCAGCTTAGTGTTCAGGCCAGTGCTGCTGGAGTCTTAAAGATTATGATTCTCAGGGATTCAGGTATAGGGCCTAGGTGTCTCTGTGAACGAAGAGCTCAGGAGGATTGAAAATTTTTGCTAACTTATATGAGATATTAATCATATGTCAAATACTTAAACATACTTTAACACGTTAGAAATTTTTGGGAATGTAATCTCTGAAAACTGAGGGATATGCAAGTTTTGTTTCATTTGTTTCTTTTCCTTTATTTTATGTTATCAACTAAAGTTTAAATAGCTTGTTGTTATTTAATTTAACCCACTTTGGTAAATTAATGTATCTTTGAACCACCCATTCTCAAATTTGTTTTATGTGTTACAAAAATAATTTTTCCTTTGGTAGTGTAATTACTACACTTTAGAATTTTTCGTCCCAGTGAATTTTAGACACTCTGAGTCTTCTCTCACTAGTGTTCTGTAGCTTTCCACTAAATAGTTAGTGTTCCTTTTGGAATGGTGTGTCTCTTCCATTGTCTGGATGTTACCAATTGCTGAAAGCTTCCTTCACATTGTGGAATCTGTTCTACCTGACAGTTGTCTAAACCATCATTCCTGGGGCTACTCGTGTGCTTTTATCTTAACCATGAGAGCATGGGACTGAAAGCGCAATAATTAATTAAGAGTAGGTGGATGTGTTGAAAAAAAAATCACCAATGATTAGTATACATCACACAAAGCCATGTCCAGGTCAGTCTTTGAGAATACTTGTGATGCTTGCTTTTTACTTCTCTTGACTCTAAGTCAGTGTGCCTGCTGACTCTTGCTCACATGGTAGCTTCCTTTACCATAATTTAACTTGATTCCAATTATGGAGCCCTAGAACAGAAATTATTCAATATCATTATTTGTAACTAAAATCTTTTCTAAATTCTTGTTTCCATTCTTGAGTTGATATTGTTAAATTAATGTTAATACTACAACTTGCATTAATTAATTATTTTTGAAGGGAATACCTCAAATGTGTTATTGTTGCATTGACCTGTGACTTCCTATCTGACTTCTCCATTTGTAACTGAATCAGATCATCTTGAATGAATTGGTTACAGATTACATTGCATCCTGGATAACAACTATCCAATCCCCATTCCACTGTCAAACTTAGTTCAGTTTCACTTAATGCCATCCAGATATCTACAGTCTTCTTTTTCTCAGCACGAGTCTTAAAAACTACTTAGTAGAGAAATATATACACACATCTTGATGAGTTTTTACATTTTTATGATTATAACCACCTATGTAAAAGTCACTTTTATTTTTACAGATAAAGTAATGAGATGAGATACATATCTAAGCTGTGCCCATAGTGTTTCCTTCTTTCTTCAAAATATCTCTATACCTAGTCCTGGAAGCTTCTAGCCCCTGTAAAAATCTAATCTTCTAAGATGCCTGACTCAATCTGGCTTCTCTCAGCTTCTGACTGAATTGCTATACTTGGCCTTATACTAACTTTGATGATTTATTCTAATCTTCTGGCTCCTATTCATTCTCTGGCTCATTCATTCTTCACCTGTGTGTCTTGCTTATTTTCTCCACAAACCTGTCTTCTTAAAAATATTCTGGTAAAACTGCCTTGCGCACAACCCACACCATATGTCAGCTACCACTCTCCTTCTCTCTCTCTCTCTCTCTCTCNTCTCTCTCTCTCTCTCTCTCTCTCACACACACACACACACACACACACACACACACACACACACCTCCTTTCTGTTCTTAAGTAGTCTCTCTGTCCTTTGTTGTTCTTGTGTGAGTTGGGCATATCTTATCTAAAACTCGTTTTGTCAAATCTTTCTTTGATTTTCTCACTTGTCTGCCCCTCAAATAGGTGTTACTTTTAAACATGGCTGCTTTCTTTTACAAACTAACCTTACTTTCATTGTTCAGGATTAAAAGTGTTTAGTAAGGGCATGTCTGTATTCTAGCCAGACCATACTGTAATCCAGTGCATGTGTGCATTTTGACCAGATCAGATCTTTGGATGTGATCTAGTGCCAGAGCAGCCATGTTGCTGGATTAAAATCTCTCTACAATCTATGTGAATATTTGTCAATATGTTTCTTGACAAAGCATTTATTTTTCCCATTAAGCAACACAGTCCTCAGAGTCAATTCACAAATACAATTATCACATATTGCGTATCTTTTATGAAATACTTGCTTGTGCTGTGCACACACACCCTTTGTAGTTTTCAAATGATAGCCTTGGTAGCTTACTCATCAAAAACTGATGAAAATGTATTTCCAGGATTTATAGACAGCTTTGCTGTATACTTGCCCTCAAGTAATTATTTTATGATTAAAAAACACATTGGAAACCTGTCCAGGAACATTATTTCTAATATCTTTAAGTTTAAAATACAGACTTTCTTTTTTATTTTTAAATATATTTATATTTTTTTCCTGAAAATCAATTTTCCAATCCTGATTATTGTTTCCTCTACTCCAACTCATTCCAGAACCTCTTCCCTTGTCTAGTAAATTCTATTATCTACAAATTCAAGCCTTTATTATTTTATTTTCAGCTTAAAAACTCATAATTAGATGCCTAAAGTTACCTTAAAATAAATGGTTACCCACCAGGTTGTCAAGAAAGAGCAGCTAGTAAAAGTTGTAGTTCATGATAATAGTAATTTCAAAGTCTATATCCTTCTAATAAAACTCTTTGACAGCTTAACATCTTTGGGTGTGTTTTTTTTTTTAATTTTTGTTGCAAGATGTCAACAGCTATGATAGACATCCTTTGCTGATAAGCCATTGCTTATCTTTTTATTTTTTATTTGGGTAAGATTTTATGGCATTTATATTTCTTTTCCCCAATTAGTGGCAATTTCTTAGAGCTAACATGATAATATGTTTCTAGGGAGATTCAATCATCACAAGGAAAAGAAAAATAACTTCATTTAGACATTCAGAGAAGTGTGCTGTAGACATTCTGATAATTAAAAAAGTTACAGCTGTCATGTTCAGGACACTTCAGTGAGAAGAAACTTATCTCTAACAGTGTGACTCTAGATTACTACTTTTATTTGTGCTGTTTTAGTTAAATGAATTATTACCTGCTATATATTTCAAAAATCATTTTTATCAATTAATAGTGCTACGTATTTATATTATGAATTTTATTGTCTTTCCCCTCCCCTCACATTTTCCTCCTCTCATTACCTTCTTCCTCCACTGAAAACCCCTTTCCCAGGAAGTGCCCACCCTATATTTATTTACCTCTTTGTGTGTGATCCACTGATTTTAATTAGATTCCTGCACAAACATGGGGCAAGTTCAACTTATCAGTAGGTATATCATTGTAGAATAACAACCATTAACTCCAATGGATCTGGGAAGGGCAGGGCTAATAAATTATATTTTACATGCTATGATTTAAATCTTGAAAAGGTAACACAGAATAAGGAAGATTTTATCTCAGTTTTTCTAATCACAATCCCTAACATTCAGTAAACAAATAAGTTAAATTTGGAGATAAAAGCCATATAAACATTCAAGTATAAATATAAATGTATCAGTGTATACAGGTTTGTGTAGTATCAACTACTTGTCTCTCACCTATTTATCTTGTGTAGGATAGCAGGAAGTGTGACATTGAGCCTTTTCCCATTTCATCCTCATACATTCAGATGGATTATATTAGAGCAAGAAGACTATTTGGATGGGATATAGTGAGGAGTTCTCACATTTAGGGTTATATTGTGTTTCTCTGGGAAATATGAGAAAATGTATATGCATAAATTAATTGAGTGTATGAATCATGAAGGAGTATATAAAACTAATTATTTTTGTAGTTAGAGCTATGTCACAGATTTTTAATTTTTGAAGGCAAATATATATGTAAAACTGAAAAATGCAATGTGAAGCTACAGAGTTTTAGAATTACTATTCTAAAAGGTTAGATGTCATTGACGTATATAGAGTTGGGGTTTGCTTCATTCCATTGCATGGTGTTTTTTAATTTGTAAGGATTTTTTATATTAAAGCTTTAATAATCAAAAAAATGAAATATCACATTTCTAGACATCGTCATAAAATAAGTGATATATGACTTATATATTTGCTTATCCATTTATTTCCCATGGGTTCTAAACACTAGTCCCTGCAGCCGGTTTGAGATATTATAGAGAAGTGAAGAACAGTGTGAATAAGGTCCTCCCATTCACTCTATACCTGTTTTAAGACAGAACTCAGGGTTGTGAAGGAATCACTGAGATGGGTTTGTCTACTGTGTGATGTTTTAAAAAATAGACTTATACAGATCTATTTTAACATTAAACATTTTAGTTTTTCATAGATATATAATGTATATTTGTTAGCATATGAACACTAAATACTTAAAATTATAAACATAGAAGGAAGATGAGGCACATATTTTATTTTAATGAATCATTTTCCAATTTTGGTATAACTTTCTTTATCTGAGGGTTAAAGTGCCTCATTCCACCCTTTAACCTTCGGATGGTCTCACATTACCCTAGAAGAGAATCCTGTCTGTAAGGTCTTTCTCTCATCCAGTCTCAAACTGTTCTTCTGCATCATGTTAAATATCCTTAAAGAAGCAGTATTTACATTTTTCTTACTATTATGTTTTCAATCACACTTTAATTTTACATTTTCTACTTCTGATCTAGATTGTCTTCTAACTTTGCATTTTTTTTAAATTAGATATTTTCCTTTTTTACATTTCAATTTTATCCCCTTTCCTAGTTTCCCCTATGCCAACCCCCACCACCACCAACCCACCCACTCTCACTTCAATCTCTTGGGATTCCCCTACACTGGGCATTCTCAGGACCAAGTGGCTCTCCTCCCATTGATGTCCAACAAGGCCATCCTCTGCAACATATGCAGCTGGAGCTATGGATCCCTTCATGTGTACTCTTTGGTTGGTGGTTTAGTCCCTGGGAGCTCTGGGGGTACTGGCTGGTTCATATTGTTGTTCTGCCTATGGGGCTGCAAGCTTCTTCAGCTCCTTGGATCTTTCTCTAGATCTGTCATTGGGGACCTTGTGTTTGTTGACTGAGAGAACCCACCTCTGAGTATGTCAGACACTGGCAGCGCCTCTCAGGAGACAGCTATATGAGACTCCTGTCAACACTTTTTGACATCCACAATAGTTTCTGTGTTTGGTGATTGTTTATAGGATCGATTCCTAGGGGAGGGGGGCAGTCTCTGGATGGTCTTTCTGGTGAAACCACTCTGATAATCAGCATGCAGTTCCTCAGAATTTTGGACATATACCCAGAAGATGCTGCAACATGTAATAAGGACACATACTCCACTATGTTCATTGCAGCCTTATTTATAATAGCCAGAAGCTGGAAAGAACCCAGATGTCCCTCAGCAGAGGAATGGATACAGAAAATGTGGTACATTTACACAATGGAGTACTACTCAGCCATTAAAAACAACAACTTCATGAAATTCTTAGGCAAAGGGATGGAACCAGAAAATATCATCCTGAGTGAGGTAAAATTACAAAGGAATACACATGGTGTGCATTCACTGATAAGTGGATATTAGTCCAGAGGTTTGGAATACCCAAGATAAAATTCACAGACCAAATGAAGCTCATGAAGAAGGAAGACCAAAATATGGATGCTTCAGTCCTTCATAGAAGGGAGGGGATACAGAGGCACAGTGTAGAGCAGAGACTAACTTTGCCTCTTTTAACTAGAGACACAGAGACATCCCCTGTTTAGGTTGCTTTTCTAGTTTTCCTGTCAAAGAGCTTCATTCATACCACAGGTTCCCATGAAATGTTTGTTGAATGATGATGACGTCATCATCTGCTGATGATGCCAAACTTAATTTACTTGTGATCTAGTCTTGAGTAATAAGAACTGTTTTGTCTCTCATCCATTAGCTTCCAAGTGCTCCAAGCACTGCAATCTGGAGAAAATGACAGGAGAATTAAGTTTTCATTTTAGCTTTTGTGTAATATAATCGTTGGTTTAGAAACTTCTTTGTATGTTTCCTACAAAGTAGAAAGACCAAATTTGAATGACATCCAGAACATTTCTAAAATATTCCCAATGATTAGAAAAGGTATAAATTTTTTCCATCACTAATGATTCCGCAGGCAGGTAACAATCCCTCAGTAAAGACAAGTTTCTTTTCCTTTAGCAAGAAGTAAACTTCTCAAATGGCTGAAGGGTCCCTTTGCTCTGGGTCAATGCCTGATTTTTCTACTTCTGTGAAATTCAGCTAAAGGAAGACTTATGGAGAGAGTAAAATTCACTACCAACAATTTCATTTTCAAGGACATGACACTTTATGGTACATTTGTCCTCATCTGCAAGGAAGCATGGCAGTATCCACTTTGATAAATATACAGGCTTGCTGTGAGTATTAAGTACAGTAAGATTGTGGCCTGTTTACAGATACATACAAGCTATTTCCCAAAATTCTTCAGGATTGATGGTAATGGTAATCATCCCAAGGTCTTAGCAAGGAAAGGAAGTCCCAGCATACAAGTTGTTAGTCAGTGTTTGGAAGAAGAGAGAGTGAGAAACCAGATCATGGGTTCAGACTCCATCTTAGAGAACCTGACCTAAGGTTGAACTCTCTAGCACCAGTTTCCAGGTCACTCCCCATGCACTTCCAGGTTACATGTCTGTTCCTAGCACTTCACTTCCTACCAACCACCAACCAGGAGGAAAGTAGAAGTTAAGTTTATAGTTTGGCTACCAGCACCAGGCAATTATTTTATAGGGTGACAAAATTCCATAATTGCCCCACAATCAGATGTGCTACGGTAGAAACCCCCTTGCTTGTTTGCCATTTCCTATAAAACCTTGTCATGTTAAGAGCTTGGGGCTCATGTTCTGCTGTGTCAGAGATGGAAGGTAGTGTGGCTCAAGCGCTAGTTTGAATAAAGAAACCATAGTGATATTGCATTGGGGTCAGTTTCTTGGTCTTTTGGGGGCTAATGAATGAAGCAAAACAGTAGAGAAGGGCTCATGGATCTCTCTCTCTCTCTCTCTCTCTCTCTCTCTCTCTCTCTCTCTGTGTGTGTATGTGTGTATGAAGAGATAATCAATCCACATTTGTTATTGATTTGTTTAATTACTTATTTTAAAATTTTAAATGTGTAGGTCTTGAGAGGGCATAATCTGTCTGAGTTTTGCTACTTAATAAATCACGATATAAAATATACATGCTCAACACCTACCTGTTGAATAAAAAGTTATGTAGAATTGGGCAGTGGGCAGTTTCATGGGACGAAGAATCAGAAAACTAACAAAAATTGCTATCTTTGTATACCACCTTGGTAGATTCCACTTTCATGATCTGGCTCTCCCAGAGGGTTCTGATGGGAATCATCAGGGGATCTCCTGGGGTTGCATATATGGCAAGTGGTATATTTCTAAAGGAAATGCTCCAGCCCTCCGTGATACGGGCGAATCAGAGCCGCCTTCCTGACAATCTGTGAGAGGAGGTCTCTGGAAGCACACACTGTGAGGAGACAGATTAGCCCCTTCATTCATCTCAGAACACAGCGATTACAGTTCTGACTTTTGAAGGGATAGGAAATGAGGCTTCCTAAGGACATAGTTTGGCAGTCTGGGTGCTGAGTCTCTGGGCATTGGATGCCTGCCAGAAGCACTTGGCCAGCACTAATTGCAGAGCACCTGAACTTTTATCCATCATCTGTTCCGCTGCACAAAACTTGAACACTCTGATGAATGCTTTGTATTCTTCCCAGCATCTCCAGGAGAGAGGAAAATCCTTTCATTTAATTAGGTTATTATTTTCCATTTTGAAGCTTCAATAGAGATTAGAAACAGGTGCCAATTTCTCTCCAGCCTCAAGGCCTAAGGAACCGCAATAACTGCTATTGAGGAAGGGAAGAAGATAAGGCCTCATCAGTGCGGCCATTAACTTGCCTCTACTCTGTAGCTCAGAAACAGATGTTAATTACCCAACAATACAGCCCTAACTGAAAACAGCTTAATCAATGCCTGGGCTCTGGTTGATTCCCCATTAATGCTTTCTGCTAGGTCTTTAGTACCCAGAAACTAACTCCCTCCCTCTCTCTTCCTCTCTGTCCCCCCATCCCTCAATCTCTTTCTCTTCTCTCACATTCCCCCCCTTTTGTTCTTCTACCCCATTTCTTCATATCTATCATAATCTGTACTTGCTTTTGATTGAAAATTCCTTACATTTCTGATATTCTTTTTGTTAGTCTGTTTGGGATGCCATAACACGAACATCTTAAACTGGGTGGCTTATAAATGGAATATACACAGGCACGCACGCTCACACTAACACACACACACACACACACACACACACACAGAGCGAGGGAGGGAGAGAGAGAGAGAGGATAGTCAGCAGCATTTATGGAATTCCAAGATTAGGATTTGATTAGTGTATTTGCGGAGAGCCATATGTGTCTCTATGTAGATGAAGGCACTTCTTTTATAAAGACTTTATTACCATTCTTCAAGGATTCTCTTGATTAACCTAATCACCTTTAAAGACTCTACCTCCTAAATCTATAATATTGTTAAATCCAACTTAGGGATTTTAGAGGACATAGACTTTAAGATTGTGTCACCCATGTACAGACCGCAGCATTCAGAGCATTTAGCTTCCTGAGGTCATTGTCAGCATCAGAGGTCCTTGATAGCATTCACATTGCATTTGTGAGGTAGGATTTTGTGCTGCTGCACACAGCCTTCCACTTTCACCTCTACCCAAAGTTTATAAGATTATTCCTTGAAAACAAGACAAAAGAAAATAAACATATCAGACACTAACTTGAAAATTCCAATTTAAAACTCACTTTACTAAACAATGGGACACCCGTGTGTGTGTGTTGGGGGGGGGGCATGCTTTAGTCTTGAGAAATAAAGACTACGAGAGGAAACTAAATGTACTGTGTGGAACAAGAGATCACTGTGATAGATAATTTTGATTGTGGTATATGTGAGGGACCTAATGCATTGGGTTGCCTTAAGTCATCTTACATTAAAATATTATATGTGTGTGTGGGTTGTGGCAATTGTATGATATAAGTGTAGACACATAAACTATCTGGAGGTGGTTTTCTTCTTCTACCAGATTGGTGCTAGGGACCAAATTCAGTTCATTATCTTGGTAGTATAAGGTTATGGAGGAGAAAAAGGAAGGGGATTATATTAGAAGACTCAGAGTTTATTCTGGGAAGAAGACCTCCAGAACAGAACTGGGGGTAAGTACCAGGGGGAAAAAGAACCAAAGCCTTTCTTTTTAGTTCAAGCTCTGGTGTTGCTAGGTAAATAACACTAGGAGTATCTAGGTAGCTCTACTGTGTAGTGGATTCAAGAATGTCAGGCAAACAATAAATCTCTTTCCCGGTTGGTCAGCTGTTACAAAGGGCTGTATGTTACAAGGGTCAATGCTGCGGGGAGGGCAAAGATTGTTCTTACTTTTAGTTTCAGGAAATACTGCATAACCAATTTGAAGGCGCTTTAGAAAATGGCTTCACCATGAATAATAAGCAGCAAGTGTCTTTAATATCCAGGCCATCTCAGTAGCCCACTTGGGACACTTCAAAGAACAGCGGGAACCTGAAGCAGAAGAGGATTGAAAATACATTTTGAGTGGCAGGAATTCGAAGTTGTTTGCTCCCTGTGAGCTCAGACCAAGCAGAAGGAATTGGGTTCAGTCTACAACTGACATATTTATTGCTAGGGCAATACAATAAAGCCCTAAATGGTCATTTTGTGAGATAACTCAAAGGTAGTAAAAGGACAGTTGGAGTGACTCAGGCAGTGCTCCAATTCTTTGAAACCGAAGAGTAGAAACTGATATATTGTCGTGCATTTCTTCAGGACTAGAGAAGCAATATCAACAGTTTACTTTTGCCTGAAGTAAGTTGAAGTAAATACTAATTTTTATGAAGGCCAAGAAATAATGTGAATGAGCCAAGTAGCCTGTATATTGATTGGAAGCATTGTTCTTTGTCATTAAATTGTACTTTCTTACATTTGTAGACATTCAGATGTAAGGCATTTTTTACTTTTTCATAATTTTACTACAGGAAGAATGTCTGACTGTGATGCTAAGAACTGAAAACACTGCCCTAGGCCAGGGAGCTCTTGAGAGCAACAGTGGCTACTGTAGCTCCAGGGCTCTGTGTGTAACACAGTCTGGCCAGAGGCTGGTATGCCCAGTTCTCAGAGTTATTTTCAAGAGAATACAGACAATTTAATATTCACACAGAATCTCATTATTTTTTGCCAGTATAGATATTCCTCAGTCTAAGAGTTAGGTAATTATCCCAGCATCCTTTTTTCCCCAGCCTATAGCAGATTTCCCAGAGGCAAAGAGTGATGTGTGATTTACTTTGTCCTTAATTCTGGAAGATAACTTCCTGGTAAGTCGATAAACAACTCCTTTTATCTTCTACCTAGAGTTTAACCAATTGTTTCTCCTTTGCTCCTGGCCTCAGAAATTTCTCCTCCGTGCCTCATCAGAGGAAGGAAGAAAGTATTTATAGTATGAAGAGGGTTTTAATATACACATATCAAGTCATTGTTTCTCGAGTATTACACAGGAGACAGTAAAGGACTAGTCAACAGACACAACAATATAATCTGGAAAAGGGCCTCTGTTGGGTACTAGATTTTTCAAAAGTACGAGAATAGTGTCAGTACAATAAGTACACTCACTTCTCTTTAAGGGCCTAGTCACTGGGAGTTTAACCATGTTCCAGTGACTAAAAGAACAACACAAATTGAACGTTCAAAAAATATTTTTTGTGGGGAGCACCACAAGATTTGGTCAGGGGGCAAACCTAGATGGCCTGGGAATTAAGATTGATCAGGAAATATTATGTAAAACCCCCCAATAATCAATAAAAGTATTGTGATTAAAGAATGTAGACATGCATACAAAGACTAATATAATATTTTCTGTACAATATACCACATAGTATACAGTACACACACACACACACACACACACACACACACGTATTTGCACTGCATTGCACTGCATTTACTTCTGGGGTATATGACCCCTCTCCTCAAAAATGTAAGACTCTATGAATATGTGATCAACAGAAGTTGTAAGGATTTTCCTTCTTCGAGTTTGCATTTGGTGGGGTAGGGCTTGCATAGCCATCACAATGTGAGGAATCACAAATATTCTCAGAGCAAGAATTCAATTTTCCATGCTTCCAAACTTGGTGAAGCTTACTACTAACAGTCCGTATCAAAGGAAGCTGCTTCAAAGTAAATCCTTAGCTACCACAGAGCTCCAAAAGTACAGTACCAAAAGCAGAGACAAGACAACTCTTCAAGTCACAAATGACTACAGATTCCATTTTCAAAGAGTTTAGTGCTCTGTATTAAATCAATATATTTGGGAGGTTTGTGTGTAGCCATAGAAAACTGGAATGTGAGAGATTCAAAATCAGATTTATAAGAACTACCACAAATATGATGGCTAATAGGATTTCTTCATTTGATTAGAGGGACATATGATAAGGGAAGAGAAAATGATTAAATAACCCACAAATCATATACCAGTTGTAATGCTTTAGTCCAGAAGATGAAGAGGGAGTTTATTGACTTCTGAAACCGTGGGTTCTTATCAACCTATGCTTACAATATGCCATTAAGACACTTAAACTCTAAAATGTGCTTGCCCAGCATTGAAGTTTTCTTATAATAACATTCAAAGAGGCACTTAAAATTTGAGCATGTTTCATAGATTCATGAACACATGTCAAAGCTGTATAAAAGTTTTCTTATATATTTTTAATTTTTTATTATGATGTATATCCTTTCAGAGATGTACCTGGAAGGCCTCTACAAACAGCTTAGGCTTATCTTAAGAGTTCTCTTCGATAGCTTCCTATTAAGGTTGTTACTTTTGTGGGTGTTGGGCTAGGGTGGGAATTGTCACAGAATCTTTCTATATCCCTTTCTCAACTTTGAGTATGCAGTCATGGATTCAACTGCAGAGGAAGCTTCATAGTCTCTCACAGTCACCAGGACTATGGATGCATGAATTCCATTTGATAACTGGCAACAGTATGGACTATGGACACCCACCTGGCCTCTGGATCCAGTAGGTGCCAAGGTCCTCAGCATGGTCTACAGTGGCAGTCTAACCCATGAACATCAACAGGACTCCAGGGGACAGTATAGTCCATGGACATCTGCATGGATTTCAGTGTTATCACAGGCTACAGACATCAACATAGCTCCAAGCTGCAGCAGGACCACAGACCGGATGTGGGCCCTGGCAGCACCGCAGACTATGACCCTCTGCCATAGTTTGGCTATGGATACAATAGCCTCCATGGCACCACAGGCCATGGACATCAACATTATCTCTGGGGCTACTCAGTTCCCAGACACTGACATACCCCTAGTATCTGCCTGGATCATGGACACCAACATGGTTTTCAGAAGTGTATTTCATTTTTCCATGGCCACCGACATGTCTATATTTAGATTTTCATCTGGTACTATCTGTCGCTGTCTTGGCATCTTTTCTCTCAGCACACTTTATATCTCATGCCTGGATCACAACTATGTTATTGCTTTTCCAGAACTATCAGAATCTAATCAACATGGTAAAATGTAATTTTGCTTATTATTTACAGGAATAATACCATGTCTTATGTCTTTCCTAACTGCATTTAGCAAATAACTAGAGTTAAGGATGTTTTTGCATGTTCACTAAAACACTACCTTTTAACCTCTTGTTTCTTTGTTACTGTTAATGTAATGTTAAACACAGAGTGTGGATTATGTGTTAAAAAATTAATTCTGTAAAATTAGAGAATGAATTACTGATAATTTGAATCTTTAGTAGACTTTGGGCTACAGAATTCAGCATCCTTTTATGTCACTTAAGTCAGTCCCACTGGGTTGCTTCCCTTATCCAGTTTTCTTATGTGTCAAAACAAGTACCTGCATCGGTGTCTGTGTTATAAGCCACCCAAGGATATGGAGGATAAACGAAAACTACATATAAAGGCAGCTTACACATAAAGTGCTATATATAATCTCTTAAATTATCATGGCAATGCTAATTCCTTCTATGTTCCATGCCCCAGCAGATATAGTTGTTATTTTGAGTTGCTGACAAGTCTAAATTCAAGGCAAAAAAAAAAAATCTTTATACTTTTTTAATTCCTGTTGTCATAAATTTCATGGATTTTCTAGAAGTTTTTTCCTTATAGAAGTGAAACTTCACTCCAGGATTAAAATATGCATCTTTATAATGTGACTGTTGTGCAAATGTCTCGGGGAACCAAGGGGTTTTTTCTGGTCTAACTTACTTGTCCCAAGTTGCAAGCACTCTAAGGAAAAAAAAAAAACCCTCAACTTTGCTGGCTTTGAAAAGTGAAGAGAAAGAAGCCATCTCACATTCATCATGTGGTTTTCAGAAGAATGTTCAGTGGCATCTCCTCCTTGAGCAATGGTCCTTGTGCTGATGGTGCATGCAAAGCCATTCTCTTGCTTTAAAATCATTCTGCTTTATTTGAAAGTAAGTAGCTTCTTTCATTATGTGAAAAAAGCGAGTGAGAGAAATGTTTCCTGAGAAATTAATGACCTGAGAGGGCAGGTTAGGGAGGTAGAAGGAAAAGTGCAGAAGGGGTTGTGGGAGAGGAGACAGGCAGTCATCTACCTTTCACAGTAAATGGGCTAAAAAGTGCTGCCTTGGTGCTAAGGCAGGAGAAATCCATATAGAAACCAAGAATAAAAAAAAAATCAAATAAAAAAGAAAAGGCTGTCATGTCAGAATGCATAAGTGCATCCTAAAGAGGCAAAATGTAATTCAGAAAGAAAGGATCCAACTGTGACAAGGAGCACTTTTTACGGGGTGTACGGGAGGAGCTTCTGCAATTGAGTGAGACAGCTCTAGGGAGAGCAAAGTGCAGACACACTGTAAATACTCCATGGAGTGTGAAGAAGGGAGCAATATATAAAGTAAGAAAAATTCTGCTGCAACACGGTTGGAAAAAAAGGCAGGTGATTTCATAACTCTAAGCAGTGCTGTAAGTTTCTACTCGTGAACTGAGTGGGAAAGGCCTGAATTCAGTGTGGCAGGATAGAGACACAAAGAACATCCTGCATGAACAAAGTATGAACTGAGAGTCTGTATTAAGCCTAACAGAGACTGTGTAGTGAGAAATACTTCTCACAGAGCAGCCTTTAATGCATTTTCATGGAGATTTTATATTTTTAGTTGTGAGCTTAGCCTTCAATAGCTAGGCTATCTCTTCAGCCCATACACAGAGCTTCTAAAGGCAAAAAAGAAAGAAAAACTACATCTTGGTTAGTTGTGGGAGGGGAAGTAAGGCAAGTAAGCATTTTAACAAAAGTCAAAAGAATGCAGTTAGCTGGGGTATTTCCGTCCTAAGTTTCTATAGCAGGCTTAGGTAATTTTCAAAGAATCTTTTCATGGTAGGGGTAGAAAGGGGAGTCGCTTTCAGGTTAGACCAAAGATGGCTCCAGCCTAGGCGAGAAGGAGGAAACTACACTCTGTCACAAAAGATGTCAATGAATTCTCAGCAACAAGCATGAGAAAAAGACTAGAAGGTGAGGAGAGCTTGATTTCTTAAATGTGTTGATCAATAAAAGTTATACCAGGGCAGAAGCTCAAGGCTGTGTTGGATAAGAAGGCAGAAGCTCACATTTTCAGGAGCCTTGCCTCTATGTCGGGATGTCTTATTGGGAAGGTTGTATTGACCTGCATAGGTTACCCGTTTGCTGTTCACTTCCCCTTTAAGTCAGTTTCTCCATACTAAAGTGCCTTGAAGCAGTACCATGAGAAACCACTATCGGTGAGTATCGGCACAACCTGAGATGACTTTTCAGAGTTCCAAGAAACTCTGTTATATGGTTTCCACATGGGAACAGTAGTTCTATCAAAGGGAATACCATTTTCTTGAGATACAAAGAGAGCTTTCAAATGTTATTTTGTCCTTATGAATTTCCTACCTATGGAGAGTGAAATCACTTTGTATTTCTGATTTCACTAATACATCCTATTCTTACTTTGCTGTGGTAAGTGATGTTCACATTCACTTGTATATTCTTATACAGCATCTGAAAGAAAAAAGGATTTAGAGTTCAATCTTAAAGTGAAAATGCTGTTACTATAGAGCATTACTTAGTTTTTTCCTTGAATCTTACTCTGTGTTAGTGTTTGATGTTCGGGAGGATCATTGTGAAAGTCAGTTGAAGGTAAGTCTAAAATTTATTTTATCTACTACAAATTATTTGTTAAATTTCTGTTATTCATTAGAATATTTTCTATATTAATTTATTCACAAAAGCAGGCTTATTTACTAGTAATTGGGAATCAAATTGAAGTAAACTTCTATAGTGGTACTCTAAAGTCATCCAGTCACCAAATGCAATGGGGGACACATAGCTCCATCTGTGTGTGTGTGTGTGTGTGTGTGTGTGTGTGTGTGTGTGTTTGTGCAGTTTCCCTAAGAAACCAGGTAAGAGTAGTCCTTTAAGCTGAGTTACATGTGTGTGTCAGATACACAAGACAGGAGCTAGAAAAGGAACTCAAGTCATTTGCACCAAGAGTATCTGCTATTAATCACTGGGCCATCTCCCAATCCCATGCATTTGTATTTAAGAGGAGAAGTTGGAGTGGGTTTGATCTAATGTTTGTACTATGTTAATTTGCAGCCCCAAATTACATGAGAATCTACATTTCTGTGTGTGTAAGACACTGAGGAACCCTGTCCCCAATTGTTTTTGATTGGTAAGCAAAGTTGTCAGTAGCCAATGGCTGGTCAGGGCACACAGAGGAGAGACTTTTAGGATTCACAGGCTAGGGAGAAAGGTGCTGAAAGAGAGCCATCATTCTGGGAGAAGGTAGAAGAGAGGAGATGCAGCACCTGAGAAGTGCAGGTCTGAAAGCTTAGCTGCTATGTGGGAGCCTGTGAGGCCCGAGAGGGATGCCTGACTGGGTTCAGGGCAGCAAAGGTAAAAATATAGATTTTAGTAAGTAATGGCTTGAGAATATCGGAGGGGTGGATTAGCTTCAAGGAGGTTAGGAAGTGGCTGAGCCATTGAGCTGTTTATATGAGAATATAAAGCCTGTATGTATGTGTATTTCTTTTGAGAACCCAGATCATTGGGATGAATAGGGAGGAATGCCACTGCCACCGGGATCAATTTAATTGGATACTACACCATGAGGCTTCACTATGTTTCCCAGACCGAAGGACAGAGGCTAGTCACAGGTATGACCCCACTGTCAATCAGCATGTGCAATTTCATAGTCTCCTTCTCCTTGAAGATCATTATATTTCTGCCAAACTTAGGTTGGATAAGTAATTATCAAAAACGTTATATCCTTAAACTCCTTTGTTCAAAGGATCATCCTGAGCAGCTGGCACCACATGTGTGCAAGCCTATAATAGGTGTTTTAAAATTACACGTGTAAGTCCAGTGAAATGAATCAGTAGGTAAAAGCTTACTGTGCAAGTCTGATGATCTGAGTTTGATCATCCTAAACTCTTATGGAAAAAAAGAGACTAGGAATCCACATTGAAGAAGAGAATTGTCTCTTGAAAATTGTTTTCTGGCATCAACACAAGATTTGTAGTATTCATGTGCCTCAATGTACTTGCAAAGAGACACAAACACATTGAAAAATATATATGTATTTCCCATCCTGTTAATGTGTGAAAACACATTCCTCAAGAATATATTCTCACCAAATTAAGCATACTTGACAGACTATAAATAAATGATGTACACACTAAGAGAAGATCTTTCAAAAACTCCTTTGAATAGATCATGTCATCCTTCTACAGTGTGAAGTTCTGTATTTAAAGTTTTCTTTTAAGTTTCCACAGTGAGCTATAATCCAAACATTATAAATGCAACATAGAGGATAAAATAACTCATGTTTTTTTTTAATACTGCTCATGACTTTGAGTAACAGGAAGTCTTGCAAAGCTTAGTCTTGCCCTAGGTTATATGTCAATATTTGACATGCCCTGTGTATCTAAATTGTATATGGCGGCTATCTGCTAATCCATATCTGTTACCAGATACACTCTCATGGCATTACTTTGGCTCTTGTAGTTGTTATCCTTATTTAATAGTAACACCAAACACAAGACTAATGAGATACAAATACACTAAATATCTATAATGTACTTCATTATAACTGAAGGGGCAAAAATCCATCACTTTGTAATATAAAACACATGCTGAAGTTTCTAAGATCAGTGGTACATATTAATATTCTACCTGTGAAGTGGGGAAAGAATGAAGAAATACATTGCTGCTGGGTTGTAGTAGTTCAAACTGCAGAAGTTATGGTCACGGTAAGTAGTAAATAATTAAAATTGAAAAAGAATTCAGTTTGTGTACTTATGGGAAAAACACTGGTACTCACTAGGTGCCTTGTTTTTTTAATGGTTTGTTTTTAATTAAATATAGTTACATTATTTTCTTTCCATATTTTTCTACCTCCAATGTTTTCCATGTACCTCCCCATATCATCTTGAATTCATGAATAAAGAAATCTTAATTACTGAATAAAAGTTATTTAAAAAATTTATTATCATACACATGTAGATGCATATACATAAATATGTAAATATAACCTGTTTGGTCAGCTCATCTAGTTTAGTGTTGCTGTGTACATACATGCATGCAGACATACATTCATACATACATATATAAACACATATAATTTCAGGGCTTGCCACTTAGTATTGGATAGCCAATTATGGGCTCATCCCTGAGGAAGAATATTTCTTTAATTCCTCAGCATTCCTTTGTTGCCTATAGTTCTTTTTGTAGGCCTCTGTAAAGTTTCTTCCCTCCATATCTATCAGTGGTGTACTTTTCCAGAAACCTATATTATTGAGACAACAAGAGTGAAGTTTTCCTATCATTCCTAGGAGGCATAATCTCACAGCACAATCCCTGGTCCTCTGGCTCTTACAATGTTTTCATTACCTCTTCTGAAATGTTTCCTGAAGCTCAGGGGCAGCAGATGTGTTGTAGATGTGTCTATGGAGGTTGGGCAACTGTGATTGATTGCTGTCTGCATTTGGACCAGTTGTCATTTTTCGTAAGTATCTTCTGTTACAAAATGAATTTTCATTGATGGGGAGTGAGAGCTACACTTAACTGTGGGTCTAAGGATAAATGTTTAGAATGCAGTTAGATATTATGCTAGTTAGATAAACAATGGTAGTAAGTTTTTCTCTATAATCATGGATTCACTAACTCAGGAATTTTGCTAGATATAATAGTGTGCTGTATAAAAGGTAAGAATGCTTAACAAAAGTAGCTGAATATATGTGAGCTATGGGTGATATAATCTTGATTCTGTAGGATTTATGAATTTCTCAGTTATTTATTTTGATGACATTTCTTAGGGTATATATGATACATTTTAAATTTCTGTTACATAAAATACTTAATTTACTATAGTCACTAGTAGGAAAGAAAAAAACAGTATTTTATTAATATATAATCTTTGAACTGAATAGCTGTTTTAGGGTAAGTTTTTAAACTCTTTATGAATTGTAGAGGAGACAAAGTACAGAAATTTTATTTTAATATTTTTAATATTTTTGTGATATACAGGAAAATAAGTATTTATTGAAAAAAACATCAAAACAGGCCAATATAAAGAAATTAAACTCATGATATCCCCTCATTCCACAAAGGTCCTATCAACAGAAGGTTTTAGCTTAAATTCATGCATCTTATTTTGCTTTTTCAATTTATAATTTACAAATTGATATTTAGTATTTCACTCAATACTTGTTTCTCAGTTACCATTGTGGTATAAGCAATTTTTTTTACCATATATTAATGTTTTATCTACATATGATTTTTGAAAATGGCCCCATTAATTCTCTTATTTTAATTTAGCATACTATAAGATCATTTTTTTTCCAATTTCTACTCACATAAACATTGTGAAAGTTGTACTCACCATTGCTTAATAAGGTCCTCACTTTACTGTGAAACTTTGTATAGCTTCTCAAAGTTCAGGTGAAGGTCAGAGTTAGCTAAAATGGAATACGGGTTTTCTATCATTCACTGTGCAACTTCTGGATCCGCTCAGGAATTGCTGGCTCTTCATGGTTTGATTTGGTCACATGCTCATTTTGCTTGCTGTGTGCTATAGTGGGCAACCTCTCTGATTCCCATGATCAAGTCTTCAGTTTCTAGTAGGACAAAGTAGTGGTATGGTGGTCCATGACTGCTGTTCTATGGTAAAGAAAATATATCCTTCCTCCTGGATACTGAACTGGGCAGTGACTTCTATGATGGCTTTTCAGAGAGGCCACACCAAGCTCTTACTTACCAAGTATCTTTAGCATGGATACTCCTGTCATCAGGTTTGCTAGGTCATATGATCTGAGTGTCAGGGCGCCTTGATCTCACTTTTTATGGGAATGTCTCTTGTTCAGAGTTCTGTTATAAACCGTTAGATTTATAACTCATTTGAAAACTAGGTAAAATATTTTTGACAGACATTAAATATAGCCACGATGTCATAGTTTTCTTTATCACAGATAGTACAAAATCCAATAAATTGTTTTATCTTTTTTTATTAGATATTTTCTTTATTTAAATTTCAAATGCTATCCCAAAATTTTCCTATATCCCACCCCCGCCCTGCTCCCCTACCGACCCTCTCCCACTTCTTGGCCCTGGTGTTCCCCATGTAATGGGGCATATAAAGTTTGCAAGACCAAAGGGCCTCTCTTCCCAATGGCCATCTTCTGCTACATATGCAGCTAGAGACACGAGCTCTGGGGGTACGCGTACTGGTTAGTTCATATTGTTGTTCCACCTATAGGGTTGGAGACCCCTTCATCTTAAACAGAATCTGAAGTTTTCTCCTAACTCTTGAGCATTTGTATATTTTGGAACCAGACGCCCTTACAAAGGCATCTAAATCTCTGTGACATTTACTTTTGCATTCTGGCAATTCTGTTTTACTACGTCATGGTCATGTCTATTTAATGTAGCTTTTTCACGTGTCACTGAATATATAGAATTGTTTCAAAATATCTACATGGCTATGTTCCATCTGAACAGTATAATTCTATGACAACAAATGGTGGGATATTTAATACAGATAGAAAAAAGAAATGAATGTATATCACCATCCTTCTAATATAAACCTGACATGAACCTCTATGTTCATGTCAGACAAAGGAGGTAGTTCAAAATCGGATATGATGGGAACCACCTATCATTTATATTTTAAGTTTCACAGCATGTGAATAGTCACTAAAATAGTTTTCTGGATATGATATCCTATATTCTTAATGTATTAACAGCTTCAGTTCAGGTTAATTTCTTCTATTTAGTACAATATGCTCTTCACACTATGAATTAGATACTTAATAAGAGGATAAGCCAGCAACTCTGCACACCAGTTTAATTACCTTATTTAGAGAAAGGAAAGTTTACTATTGGATAATTTGGTGGGAATCTTTGAGCATTGAAATGTGGAATTTGTATTTGTTTTCTCATCTATTTAAAATTCCCCTCACAGAGCAGATGAGCTATAATGTAATTTCAGGTCCTTTGGCATCAGTTACTTAAACAAGTTTTTATATTCTTCTCACCATGGCACAGATGTTCTCAGAGAATTGTAGGAATGTTCATGCTTGTGGAAATTCTTCCTGAAGAAATCCAACACGGGATCTAATGCATAAAATGTTTTAGCGTCACCAGCCTTCTCATGTTTCCCTTAAGTTTTATACATTAATGTGACTCATTATCTTGAAATGTTACTGCATGTAACTTTTCTTACAGTGATGGGAATAAAATCCAGGGGACTTGAATATGTTAGACATGAGCCTATCATTGAGTTCTACTTCTAATGCAGAAAAATGATACTTAAAGAAATTACTAAGTGTAAACAACATTACCTTAATGAGCCCCAACCTAATTCAAGTTCTTTGATCATAAGAAGAGAAATTTTGGTACAGAGTGAACACAAATAGACTTGTGAATAAACAGTGCCACCTGGTTGGGCAGTTGCATCAGTCTTCTCAGGATAATAAGAAGAAATGGCAAGCCTCCTTTTCCTCTTCAGGTTGCTTCTGCTGCTTGATTAAAAATTGAGGAGAGGGTGAGAACAGGAGAGAAGCCCTGAGGGCCAGCAGAATGAATGGAAATATGCAGCAGCACAGGATGGGAGGTTGGGGGACCCTCTAGAAAGTACCAGGGACCTAAGAGATAAGAGACTCTCAGGACTCAAAGGGAGGGACCTTAGATGAAATATCCAGCAGTGGGGAGAGGGGGTTCTAGAGTCCACCTCCAGGAGAAAGACAGGCTATCAAGTGGAGGGATGGGGTTATCATCCCAGTCAAAAACCGTGACCCAGAATTGTTTTTGTCTAAAAGAACTGCTGGGACAAAAATGGCGAAGAGACTGAGGGAAAGGCTGTCCAGGGACCAGCCCAACATGGGGAGGCTCCAAGGCCTGACACTATTACTGATGGTATGTTGTGTTTACAGACAGGGGCCCAGTATGGCGGCCCTCCGAGAGCCCAACAAACAGCTGACAGAAACAGTAGCAGATACATACAGCCAACCATGGGACTGAAGTCAGGGCTCCCTGTGATTGAATTAGGAAAAGGCTGGACGAAGCCGGGAGGAGGGTGACCCTAAAGGAAGACCAGCTGTATCCCTGAGCTGTCTCAGGTACTGAGCCACCAACCAGGCAGCGCACACCAGCTGATCAGAGGCATCCAACACATATACAGCAGAGGACTACCTGGTCTAGCCTCAGTGGGAGAAGATAGGCCTAACCATTGAGAGACTTGATGGCCAGGGGGAGTGGGGAGGCCTTTGGGGAAAAAGGGGCATCCTCTTAGAGACAGGGATAGGAGAAATGGGATGAGGAACTGTGTGAAGGCAGGCTGGGAGGGGACAACAACTGGACTGTAAAAAAAATAAAAGTAAAAAAAAAAAAATTTTTTTTTCAAGTTTCTTAGTACTTTTCAGCAAAAACTCTTGCTTCATTTTCTGAGAGTGATATTCTTCCTCATTACAGTTCTGATTTTGCCTCAAAGCCCTGTAAAGTCGACATATCAGTTGACTTGCAGCCTTTACCACTGTCACTGAAATCCAGGACCCAATTTTCATCAGAGTATATGCTTAAGATGTAG
Source organism: Mus pahari (assembly GCF_900095145.1). NCBI lineage: Eukaryota > Metazoa > Chordata > Mammalia > Rodentia > Muridae > Mus > Mus pahari. The sequence goes on along the minus strand of NC_034601.1, from coordinate 55,263,176 downwards.
GAGATTCTGGCCACTAGTCCAAGCATCCCGTGACTGGATAGGTCAACCTGAGCTCGTCATTTTTTTTTTCAAGGTTTCCAATGCAATCAGTTAAAAGCTCCTAAACCCATTCTGTTACATCTCATCCTCTAAAATGTCATGACCTCCAAGATCTAATTTTCTGCCTGTTTCTACTTCCCATTCACTAAAGGTGAGGATCTGCCCCAGCATGATGTTCTTTGGGGGTCCTGCAGGATTTGCCCTTAGCAATTTGGAGCTTGATGTAGTTTTTCAAATATCATTCTAAAGATCTCTTACAGCACGCCAACTAAGGCCATTATTATTTTTGCTCTGATATTGCGAAAGCGGAGGCTCACACAGAGAAGTGGGGTGAGGTACAGGAGAGTGAAGCAGGGCCGGAGGGGACACAAAGCTAAAGACACATTATTCAGCTGGCCATCAGTATGAAGAATAGCTTCTTGGTTCCATTGAACTTTATGAAGTGTTTTATGAAAGGTGCTTTAGAATGATCTACCCTGGGAATTTTTTTTAAAAAGGCATTCATCCATTGGCTCTCGGTTCGCATTATTTAGGGATGGCTCCTGGACATTAACTCTCCCACACTTCTAGTCTGGTCACATTTAAGTACTGAGCAGCTATCTGCAAACATCCCACATTGTGGCATTAAAAAAAAAATCTTGGAACAATGACCTAAGCTTGCCTCTGTGGGAAGCACATCAGAACTGGTGACAATGTACATCACTGGAGCAGTGTCCAGCCTAAGTCTGTCGGGAGTTGCTGCTTTGGTGGTGCAGGTAGTTAGTTTCAGACTTAAAACACACTAATATGATTTAGAATTATTGCACATTCAAGTGTTACGAAAATTATTTTGCTTAAGAAAACTTAGACTTTGGCCACAATATTCATTTATTCGTAGACAATGACTATAAATGCTGTAAAGAGTTTATAAAAAATATTTAATTTTGCAGAGTTTTCACTGTGAGTCTCAGTGATTTTCAAGGATATAAGTGTCTTTTGGTAATTCTTTTTTCTATATGTATTTTAGGTACCTTTTTCTATCACTATACATATCACAAAAGAAAGGTATTTCTGTTAACAAATATCTCATAAATTTTTTTTAATCAAAGGTCATAAGTTCGGGAGACAAGCAATTAGTCTGAGGAACACTGTAAGAATGATATGACAGCGTAGCCAATGAAATTAGCCATGATCTTTCATCAGAGAGCATCTATGCAACCAATCAGTATGGTCTTTGTCCAGAGTCAGACACCATCGTACCTTTCCATCCTCTATTGACCTCACGAGAATTACAAATGGGTTACCACAGCAAGGAGTTTTCTTACATACTCTGATATGCTTCCTAGCAGAAAGATCATACCTAGTGTGATCTATTTAAGATATCTTAGTTCTGGAAGACAGATCTCTTATACAGATGTACAGATCACTTCTATCAGTACTGTCACCACACAAGAAGTCACACTGCTATTGTACTTCCTGAGGCCCTTGTCAAGGTACCCACCCATACAGACCTCTCTATTTCCCAACATGTTCACTGCAAGGTCTGCGATGCTTCCTTTTCTAGATGGCTATAATCCACCGCTCATGCATACCTACATACACACACACACACACACACACACACACACACACATGCACACACAAGTGATATGTACAGAACCTATGGACATGCACTCATATAATATATAGGATATATTATATATACCATATGTATCCTCATATATATTTCAAACTTAAAAATCTAGAGAAGAATGCAACCCCTTAGATATAAGTATTTGGTCACTGTCTTACATTATCCCTATAATTCCCTTTGAAACCCATCTATATTAGGATTCAACAACTTTATTGTCAGTTACCAATGGTTACAATGCTTTATAGCCTTGAAAGAATTTGTAGTTCTTATATGTCCCTCCATTCAGCTATTCTATGTTCTTGATTTGTGGTTCAAAGGTTAGCTTCTCAGTTAATCTAGCAAGTTGTGAGACTAGATATAACAGTGATATGTGAAGGGTAGCCTAGCACCTGTGCCTAGCATCTACTCCTCTCTGAGTTAGTCATAGGATTTTATTTCAATTGCTCTTGAGGAATTATAAAACCAAATTAATACATTAATACCTACAGTTCTTCAAAACTCCCACAGTCTCAACATCCCAATTTCTATCCAAGAAGAGTAATGCTGTGTCTGAGCTAACCAGCTGAGGATAGTTAAGACAATGTGAAAAGGTTCAGAGAATAGGTTTCCAAAACATATGGGATGATGAACTTGGAACCAGACTTGGGCATGAGATGGGTGTCTTGGTTATTGACTATTATAAGATCACTTACTTACAACTATCTCATCTTATTATTTGATTCTAGTATTTTTAACCTTTGCGTAAAATTCATCTCCTTAAAGATCCAACAATGTTCAGGCCCACATTGTACATAAAAATAGATTCCAGCAAACATTATGAGACGATCCACCACTCCTTGGCCTTTACAAGTCACTAGGTGTCTTAGTCAGTGTTTCTATTCCTGCACAAACATCATGACCAAGAAGCAAGT
>NC_034601.1:55244173-55259234 GCF_900095145.1 Mus pahari | reverse complement strand
CCAGAGATGGTCCCACCCACAAGGGGCCTCTGCCCCTTGATCACTAATTGAGGAAATGCCCCACAGCTGGATCTCATGGGGGCATTTCTGAACTTTTACTGAAAAAGCTTCTGAGAATTTTTATTGCAATTTGTGTTGATCTGTGGGATCATTTTAGAGGAAACATTTCTTATCAATAGTGTTTTCTTTTATCAAGTTAAAAGTCTCATTCAGCAATTTCTACATGATGTGATTGTATAGATTTTTACTCATTTTCACAGTATCCATAAACATCTACTGATATTTTGATATTATAAATGGTATTGATTTAACATTTTTCTTTTACTGATGATAGATTTTGTAAGAAATTTTAAGTTTATATTCCTTGGAGGGATCTACATAGGTTGTTTTATGTGCTCCTTTCTCTTCTTCTTTTTTATTGTAGTTAAGACATCATTTTGTTTATTTGTTGATACAGTATAATAGAAAAAAGTTCTTGTGTATATTCATTCTACCATACAGACTGTGCACTGAGTCAGGTAGTGTAAGCGCTGCCTTTTCTTACTTCTGTGATTCCAGGATGGTGTCTTGACCTCATTAAAGTACAATCCATATGATATTCGGTATTGAATATGGAAGTCTAGAATTACTTATCATGAGAATTAAAATAGTCTTGAGAGTCCCAGATTTGTGACTGTTTGTCAAAGGACAGATTTGAGTCAGACGGAAGAATCAGCTCAGGAGAGCAACTGTAGATAGAACACAGTGATTATAGTAAATAGCACTATGTTCTTTAAAAATTACCAACAGTAGTAGCTTTGAAATGTTTTCACCAGAGAAAAATGATAAAAGTAAATATGAAAGATCTGAAAATTGTGTTGATTTAGTCATTCTAACATGCATACATAAATCAAAAAGCAGTACACATTATAAATGCATAAAATTGCATCAGATAAAAATTGACATTGAGGAGTGGAGAGATTGACTAAGTAGTTAAGCAAACTTGCTGATCTTACAGAAAATCTGAGTTCAGATCCCAGTTTGTGTATCAGTCCACATGTGGGCAGAGTCAAGTTTTCTTGGGTCATCCAGAGGAGACTGCTAGGATTTATTCAAACTCTCCAACAGAAAGCTTCTTTCTTTTCTTCCTCCTCCTCTTTCTTTTTTTTAATCTTGGATAAGTGTATACACGGCAAACATAATTTGAGGCCAGCAGAAGGCATTGGACTTTTTTTGGAAATAGAGTAACAGAGATTGTGTGGTATCATCCAACATTTAAAAATTCTAAAATCTCATACATTTATTGTGTCCACAGAGTGCATGATGTCTATGTAGGCATTTGTGTCAAAGCACGTGCTTGGAGATCAGAGGACAACTTTTTGGAGGTAGTTCTCTCATTCTACCTTCATGTGGTATGGTGGACTCAATATGCATGGCCCAGGGAATGGCACTATTAGGAGGAATGGCCTTGTTGGAGTAGGTGTGGCCTTATTGGAGGAAGTATATTCTTGGATGAGTGGGCTTTAAGAGCCTCCCTTTAGCTACCTGGAAGCTAGTCCTCTCCTAGCAGCCTTCAGATAAAGATATAGAACTTAACTCCTCCTGCACCATAGCTTCCCGGATGCTGCCATGCCCCTGCCTTGGTGACAATGGACTGAAACACTGAATCTCTAAGCCAGTCCCAATTAAATATTGTCCTTATAAGAGTTGCCTTGGTTCTGGTGTCTGTTCACAGAAGTAAAGTTTTATCTAAGACAGACGTTGGTACCAGGGACTGGAGTCATGCAAAAAAATTGCTGAGATTGCTATATACCACAGAGACTTTTAAAGTAGGATTAAGTGTATTTTATTTGCTGCTTTGTTTAGGTATGGGTCCTATGGTTTCATGTGTTTGACCATGCCTCTGGGAGCCAGGGAATGAATGTGATGGTTTTAATATACTTGCCTTGAGGAGTGGCACTATTAGGAGTTGTGACTTTGTTGGAGTAGGTGTAGCCTTGTTGGAAGAAGTGTGTCATGTGGCTGTGGGCTTTGATGAAGATGTAGAACTCTCAACTCCTCCTTCACCATGCCTGTCCAGACACTATCATGTTCCTGCCTTGATGATAATGGACTGAACCTTTAAGTTAGCCTGCATTACATGTAGTCTTTTTAAGTGTCAGGGTGTCTGTTCACAGCAGTAAAACCCTAACTAAGACATGTGGTTTCTGTATATTGGACTTGAGTAGCTAGAATTACCAGCAAGTACCTTTATGGTTCCAAACTTTCTTACCAGATCCTACTATGGTGTTTGAAGCAGGGTCTCTCACTTGCTCAGAAACTAGACATTTAAGCTAGACAAGCCAGCCAGAAAACATCTGTCTCTTCCTGTAGGATCACACCTGTAGGATCACAATTACACATAGGGCATCCATGATTTCTAGCCTTTTTTTTTCACCTCATGCTTTATTAATTTTAGTGATTTTGAACAGTATATTTTTTTATCATCTTTACTCCATCCCCAAACTCCCCCCAGATACAGAACCATCTCTTCTTTCCTATCTACCCAAGTTAGTGTCCTCTTCTTGTTGATATAAACCATTAATTATAGCTGCTAGTATCTATAAAGTTTTTAGATCCATGTCCTTCAATTTACTTGAATACTGGAAATTGAACTCAGGCCCTTATGCTTTAGAGTCAAGCATTTTGCAAACTAAACTATATCTCTAGCTCCTTTGTGTAGTTATTTAAATAATTCTGATTTCATAGAACAAATTGATAAATATATACTCTGTTTATAATTTATTCCTTAAAGGTTTTGTAAAGTTTATCTTGAAACCAAGTAAAAGTTTCTCTGCTCATATTTTCAAGTTACAATTCAGTTTCTTTAGTAGTATGTTTAGTCAGCTTTACAGGACTGACAAAATGCTTGAGAAAATATATTTAAATGGCCAACAAAACCCTTATTTTGGCTCATTGGTTACAGCCACATCAACTAACTCCATTGCTGTGGGCTGAATGAAGTAGATAATAACCTGGGGAGGGAGGGTCATATCTGAAAAGCAGAGAGAATGAGAACAATGTGTCAGAGTAAGATTATACCCCTCTGTGGCAAATCACCAATGAAAGAAATTCTTCCAACTCGTCTCTGTTTTCTAAAGCATTCATCATCTCCAGTTCTTCCACTTAATTTTAAATCCATCAATGGATAAATTCATAGGTGACACTGTAGCCTTCATGATCCTATCACTTCCCAAATGCCCAGATTCTTAACATTGGTACTTTAGAGAACAAACTGTCAACAAACTGGCATTTGGTGATATTTAACATCCTAATCACAATACTCTTCCACTGGTGTCCCAAAGGCATTAAATTCATAATGCAGAATACTTAAATAATATCTAAAACTTGCATGTTATCAAAACATAACAAGACATTTAAAACACACTTATTCTATTACTAAGAGTTTTCAAAGTCTCAATAATTCTAGCTTTTCTAAAATTTCCTGTCCTGCGTTTCCTTTGATAGCAATGATAACCTCTTGGCTGCAAGGGCTTATGAAAAAAAAAGCAAAATATAAGTTAAATACTCTTAATATATAAGTCAAAACATTCCTATTACAAAAAATGAGGAATAAACCAAGATACATCAGGGCAATGCTTAAGTTCTGAAGGTCCATATTGAGCATCTGGGCACATGCTGGCATTCTGTAAGCTCTATGACTTTCAAAATTACTCATCATGGTCTTGATTGCTATAGCACATATGCTTACTCTCTCATTTTGGCTCACCTAATTTTCAAATCATTCCTTGGCAGAAGTTCCACATCCCTGGCATCAATAAATTCCATAGGTTGCCTTTGAGGTCTCAGTTTCATTTGTATTGCTTAATGCATTATGTTTATTAGGAAAAAAACACAGTCACTTACTACATGGGCTATAGACTTCATATTTTAAGTCTTGGTAGAAACCTTTACATCCTATAACTTTGACATTCTACATGTCCTAGTTTACACGATTTTGTGAACAATTCCATGGTTATCTGCCACTGGAAAGAGAAGTTGGCCCTCCTTGTGTCATGACTATAATAGTCTATGGGTACTAGGTAGCTGAAACAGGTAAATACTTTATTAGGTGGCTCTGTATGATGCCATTCTTCTGTTTTCTCAAAGTGAAAACTAGCTTAGGAATTTAACCCCATATCCCCTCAACCATGTCTTAAGTGAGTTTTGGCCACATTCTAAGGCGTTCTCAATATATCTTTCCTATTATTCTGGTGCAAAATCCTTGGATTAGTTTTCAGGGAGCTAATATATTCATCAATCATACCCTCCTTGGCTTGAAACTTTACAAATAATTTTGCTTGTTTTTAATCTTTCTGCTCTTCTTACACCCTTTTCTTGGTGAAAATATTGTGTGGCTTCTGTACTGCATTTAAACTGCCTCCATTTGGTTTATGATTTTAAAACATAACTCCCCCAAACTCTTGGCAACAAAGGTAGAAATAAAATGTGTTCCACTTTGTACAATTCCTAATACACTCTTCCATTCTTCTTGGACCCTAATGAAAATAATTTTACCAATGAAATTTTTATCAAAATTCTAGTCTTCAAAACTCTCACCAAGAGCTATCTATTAATCTCAATAGAAAGCGTTTCAAGCTATTTCTGGCCTTGTTCTTCAATTTCTTCAGTCTTGGAACAAGCCAATTTCAAAGGGTTCTGAGTTATATGAAGAGGTATGGTCCTAGCATCTTCTCACATTTGGTGACAGTTTTCCCTGTTTGCAGCTTTCCATCAGTTTGACAAAATTCCAGAAGAAAAAAAAACTTAGAGTAAAGGTTTATTTTGGTTCATTTCAGAGATTTCTTAGCTCCATCCCCATAATATTGTAGTAAGTCAGAAAATTATGGAGTAGTGTCCATGCTGGGTTAAAGCTGTTCATCTCATCTTGTAGCAAGTGGGAAGAGAAGAGAGCAGAGATTACAAGAGAAGATAGGAGAGAGGAAGAGAAGGAAGAAAGGGGAGAGTTGAGGTGAAGATTGGGAAGTAGAGAGGGGTTAACAGAAGAGAAGAGAGGGGAGGAGAGAGGCTGTAGAGAGGAGGAGTGAGGAGGAGAGGGGATGGGGGAGAGAGGAAGAGAGGAACAGGGAGGAGAGGGAGGAGAGGTAGAGGGGAGGGGAAGGGAGGAGAAGGGAGGAAAGGGAGAGGGAGGAGAGGGAAGGAAGGAAGGAAAGGGGAGATGAAAAAGAAGCCAAAAGCATCGGGGAGAAATTTCAGGTATCAGACACACCATTCAAGGCCCCACATTCAATGAACTACTTCCTTTGATTAGGACCTCTGCCCCAAAGAATCTATCTTTCAACAATATGCCATTATAATTCCATCAATATATTAATCTAGCAATGGCATAGGGTCCTCTTAAATTTTTGTTTTGTTTTGTTTTGTTTTGTTTTGTTTTGTTTTGTTTTGTTTTGTTTTGTTTTGTTTTTCTAGACAGGGTTTCTCTGTGTAGCCATGACTGTCCTGGAACTCACTTTGTGGACCAGGCTGGCCTTGAACTCAGAAATCCACCTGCCTCTGCCTCTCAAGTGCTGGGATTAAAGGCATGCGCCACCACCGTCCGGCATAGGGTCCTCTTGATACACTGTCTTCCTACCAGTCTCACCTAATATGTATGCATGGGTAAAAATGCCATTCTACACATACACATTTGGGGAACATTTCTGATCCATAAATTATATTAGGTATAGAACTATTAGTCAAGAAGGGATTTACTAGCTTATGGTATTTAAAAAGTTAGTTCACTTCATAAAACTTGACAAAATAATTGTGTTGTAATTTTTATTTTTATTTTTATACTATAGGGTTTATTATGGAGTCACTTCTGTGATTTTAAAAGAAAAATTGTTTCATGTATATAGGTGTTTTTGCCTGTACTTTATGCATACAGAAATTGCATGGTTGTTGCCTGATGAAGTCAGAATAGGACATCAGATTACCTGGACCAGGAGTTAGGTATGACTGTGAGCTACCATGTGGGTGCTGGGAACTGAAACTTTGTCCTTGAAAGAGCAACTGATGCTCTTATCAATAGAGCCTTCTCTTTAGCCCCATTTGTACCATTTCTGATGGTCTTTTTTGATCTATTTTGGGAGACAGAGAGGACATTAACTTTAACCATCTTCTTAACTACAACTATTTCTTTCTATTGTTATGAGATGTGTTCCATGTTTTGTTATCTCCTGTTCAAGTCTCAAATCAGTGTTGGACCTTTTGTATATATTGTATTTTTCTCTTTGTTATTATCATAGGCCTTGGTAACATTAGCATAGAGTTGTTTTTTTTTTTTTTCATTTCTCTAAGGCAAGACCTTTTTTGCTTTCACTTGAGTGAAGCACTTGATTGCTTCTCTCTCACATATCTAAATCGTCAGCATCACTAGTCATGCCAGTTTTGCAATGCAGTCTGAGTAAAATAAAGGTTCCTTGAACAAGTGTTGTGATATAACTAAAGTCAACCTGATGATGAATTGGTAGCTATACATTTATTTATTCTAGAAATTTCCATGGAATCCTTTTAGTAGATTCTAAGGAGTTGAATTTTAAAATTGAACTAGCTTATGCTTTGATATCAATTATTTTCTGCACTATACTAAATTTGGGTTCAGTTTAATCTTCACTTGAAATTTTCTTTAAATGTCAAATGAATGCAATCTTTTGTTTACCTTATCTTTATAATTTAGATATAAGGTTCTATGAATGTTCCTCTAACTTCTTTACTGGCATCCAACAAAACAGGCCAAGTTAAAATGGCAGCTACCTTTTTGTAAATAATTCTAACTAAAAGATATTTAAATGTATGAATCCAATTCATTAGTGAGTATTTTTTCTTTTATATATGAGAATTCTGATTTTATATTCAGTCCATTAAAATCTGTACAAAATGTAAATTAAAACTGGTATTAAATCAAACATATTATTTTCTTTATGTTCTTATATAATCTAAAATAACTGAGATAATTAGAAAGTTAGATTTCATAGCTTATGATGGTTGTTTGATTCTACATTTGACTTTTGTTGTTCTCTGGCCTTTATTTTGCATTATTATCCTAAGAATATCACCTAATTTCTATTTCAGAGAACAAATGTTTTAGAAAGATGACTTTTAAGCCATCTCCGCATGTGAAGTATATGATCAAAATTAAGTCAATAAAGATATTTTCTTCTCTCTGCCAAGCTTAATACTTAAGCATGATGTTAAGCCTCACATTTTTTTTTGAATTTCTAAGACAAAGTTTTTTTTTCATTCAGGATTATAATGAATTTCACACCCTACTCATTTTAGGACTAACATGTGTTAGGCATGTTTTTACTATATGAGGAAAGTCAGCTTGACAATGAATCTAGCATAAAGAGAAGAAGACTGGAAAGTTTCAACAAAACATGCTGGATAAAACTCTTTTAAGCATTTTATTCTTCAGAATTTTTTTTGGCATATGACTAGTTAAGTGTAGTATGTATTATTTTAAGTCACCTGTCTGTTATTGCAATGAAAGTATAAATAATTCAACACTATAATTTGAATAAAGATGTTTAACTTTTACTTTTGGTATGTTCATGAAAAGCAAATTGTGTGTATACTATGTAAAGAGAAAGAAGTAGACATCAGTAAATATTGTAATGCTATGAGCCATGTATTGATCTAGCTCACCAACTTAGCATTTGTAGATCATCTTGCACTGTGATGTGCTATTCACTGCAGAAATGGGTAAGGTCCTTTCCCTTCCTGATTTCGATTGACTAAAGCTGACCAAAGGTATCAAGTCTTAATCTTTTAAAACTGTAAAATTGTTAACTTATTTGGAAAAAAGTGTGGATGAAACTAAGAATCTTGATTTGAAATTCAGTTTGAGAATTGCACTGAATTGGAAACAACCTGAAGACATGAAGCATGCTGCTTAGATCCAAGTCATTTTGACAACCACCAGGGTTCAGAGAAGCAAGGAACAGACTCTTTCCCATGGCTGCTAGGAGGAACAGCCATGGGACTGACAACTCCTTTTTGGGTGCCTTATCTTCAAAAGTATGGGAAAGTATATTTCTGTTATATTTATCCATTCAAGTTTGTAGTGACTCATTACAGCCAGCAGCCTCAGACAACTCATGCAATTGCTTTCTTGTATTCAGAAAAATGGCTCAGACTTGAGCAATTGAATATTTGGACTGCAAGCTTTGATTGTTTGAAGTGCGATACAAAGATGAAGTACAATGATCTCACAAAGGTGAGCTAGTAGATATTTGTTATGTCTTATCTACACATGGAGGAGGTGTGTTTTGCTGAGGATTCTCTTTTTATTGTGTCAAGAGAACCAAGCTGTCTGCTTTCCTAGGTGAGCTTTGTGATTGTTTCTGTGTGTCTTACTATTTGTGTATTTGGTATTTTCTTTTGTTACTTCTCAAAACTATTACTCTAGAATCCCATGTATTTGAGCATATTTCATGTCTTATTTTCTTTTTTTTTGGCAAATTCCATAAAACAATTGTTCATTTCAATTACAAGTTTGTAACAGTCTTGGACAGGAGTATAAAAATGTTCTGTAATTTTAAGAAGAGAAATGTTTAATTAGTAATCATTTCTATTTTTTCTTTCGAGCAATAATTAAGAACATTACCATTCAACTTAACAATTCCTGGTACTTATTTCTCTTTCTTTTCTCCAAAATGAAAATGTAATGGAAACAACTTTTGAAGATCTTTGCAATAACATAATACCTAACTCTCCAATAAGCAAAATCAACACCCAACTTTCCTTTAGTGAGGTGCTTTGAGTTAAATTTTATTTTTAACATTTTTTAACATTTATTTTTGCATTTTATTCTAACATTCTTTTCTACTCCAACATTCATCTCACATGTTGGTCTATGTCTCTCGACACCCAAAAGTCTACTCCGATATTGGGCATTTCCAAATTTAAAAAAGTGTGCAGTCCTCATTCTCAGTACAATTTTTGTTCATGTTCTTATGAAGCTAAATGTGTGTATTGAAGTCCAATATACCAATATACCTTAGGGAAACAGTGAACTTTGCAGTAACTAGTTGAAAAAGTTTTAGATTTACACAGGACATTTTTATAATAAATTTCTACCTTTTATAAATGTTTGAAGACTAAATAAACAGGATGGACATTTGCATTACTATAATCCAAATAAGCTTATACTTGATTTTCAGCTTAGTGCATAGCTCTTTCTTAAGCTATGTTTACATAATATTATATGTGTTAATAAAAGTTTTCTAGAGAAACAGAATCAAAAGGATACATATATTGTTTGATCGTACCAAGCTAAATGCTATAAAAATTTGGAGATCACGGATGTTAATATAAATTCTGATTTGAAACTGTGAAGAGGTTATAATTACAATAACCAAGTATAAGAAAAGAAGGATACATCTAAGCTTTGAGAGAGAGAGAGAGAGAGAGAGAGAGAGAGAGAGAGAGAGAGAGAGGAGAGAGGTGAGGAGGGAGAAGGAGATAGAAAGAGAGTGGAAGAGAGGGGGAAGGATAGAGATTCTTACCTTTTCAGCTATGTCCATCCCATTATTAGCCAAACACATTGACTAATACATGCTCACTCTAAGGGTTGATCATTGCTAAGTCATTTAAACTCACGTGCAAATTTCCTCACAGCTCTACTTGAAAGCAATACATCAACAGCTATTCAGGTATTCATTAATCCACCTGAAAGGAACCATCACACAACAAAAATAGCACCCTTTCTGGAGGAAAATCAGTACAAATAATCAGTAATTGTTAGCAAAACTTAAGTCCTTGATTAATGAAAGTTTTTCCACTAGTTGTTTATGGTTTTATATCAAAATAGCTTAGGGACAAGTGTTAGTTCATTTTTCTCTTGTATCAAATAGAATTTAGAGAGAGTTAATTATAATTATAATTTTATATTCCCTTTATTGTCCTACTCAAGCAAATAATACATTGATGACAAAAAGGAAATAAATCATCTTCAGAATAAATACACATCATCCTGAGACTCTGAAGACACATAAATATATTGTGTCCTTAGCTCTAGTCCTCTCTCATTTCCACAACCTAGTTCCTCATCAGGTGTAAGGTGTTACATGTTCTGTGCCTTTAAAGGTTAAAAAAAATACAAAAACAAACAAACAAAATCGCCCCCAAAGGAAATTCTACAATGTTACCAACTTCTTGACAAAGAAGAAAAGACCATCATTTAGTTTTCAGCTGGCACATGAATAAATATTATGTCATTATTATCAAATGCATGTTAAAAACAAAAGGTCATAGTAATGTCTTGCAATGTAGTAACAAGGCTTTACATTTTGAATGTAGTATCACTTAAGGGTTATTTAGTTATGATATGAGAACATATTGAGAGGGTTGTACATGTGAAAACTTTGAATAATCAGAATTGATTCATTACACAGACTGAACTCATAAGTAGGTAAATCTATTTTATTGATTTTAAGTATAAGAATCCATGACAAAGATAAATTTTGGGTTATATTATTTTTCTTAAAATATTTTTGTATGTTTTTTTATAACATCGGAACTGAGCAGACCTTTGAGATTAAATAATAACCTCCATCTTTTTCATCCTAATATAGCAGTATCAACATATAATGCTAGGTGTTGCAGAATCTGTAGTAGAATGGATACTAGAGTCCGAGAGGTAGATCATCTATATCTTTGGCCTTTGTGACTTCACGGGGAAACATAAGAGAATCCTTTTAAATATGCAGTTTACTGTATACTAATATCAATATATTTGTACACGGTGGTGGTTTGAAAGACCACTACTTCTAAGCTCTTCTGTTTGAATTCGTGATCCCCAATTAGTGGAATTCCTTGAGAAGGAGCAGTGGCCTTATCAGAGGAGCTGTGTTACTGAGGATAAACTTTGAAATTTCTAAACTCCATTCCAACCACTTTTCTCCACCTGCATCCTGCAGACCAGGATGCAAAACTCTCAACTATTGATCCAGAGTCATGCTTCCTGCCTTGATGATCATGTTTTTATTTGAGGTTTAAAGTCTTTATTTTTTATTAGCTATTTACTTTATTTACATTTCAAATGTTGTTCCCTTTACTAGTTTCCCCTCTGAAAACCCCCTACCCCCTCTCCCCTCCCCCTGCTCACCAACCCATCCTTGCTTCCTGGCCCTGGCATTCCCCATACAACGGGGCATCAAGCCTTCACAGGACCAAGGGCCTCTCCAACTAGTCCATCCTCTGCTACATATACAGCCAGAGCCATGAGTCCTACCATGTGTTTTCTTTGCTTGGTGGCTTAGTCTTAGGGAGTTCTGGAGGTGCTGGTTAGTTCATACTGTTGTTCCTCTCATGGGGCTGCAAACCCCTTCATCTCCTTGTGTACCTTCTCTAGCTCCTTCATTAGGGATCCTGTGCTTAGTCCAATAGATGGCTGTAAGCATCCACTTCTGTATTTTTCAGCCACTGGCAGAGCCTCTCAGGAGATAGTTATTTCAGGCTCCTGTCAGCAAGGTCTTGTTGGCATCCACAATAGAGTCTAGTTTTGGTGATCCATATGGGATGGATCCTCGGGTGGGGCAGTCTCTGGATGGTCATTCCTTCAGTCTCTGCTCCTCAATTTGCATCTGTAACTCCTTCCATTGGTATTTTGTTCCCCAGCTGCTACAACCATTCTGGAAATCAGTTTGGCTGCTTCAAATTTGAACATACTACTACCAGAGGATCCAGCAATACCACTCCTGGGCATACACCCAGAAGATGCTCCAACATGTAATGAGAACACATGCTCCACTGTGTTCATAGCAGCCTTATCTAAAATAGCCAGAAGCTGGAAAGATCTGAGATGTCCCTCAACAGAGGAATGAATACAGAAAATGTGGTATATTTACACAATGGAGTATTACTCAACTATTAAAAACAATGAATTCATGAAATTCTTAGACAAATGGATGGATCTGGAGGATACCATCCTGAGTGAGTGTACTGGCTTGTTTTGTGTGTTAATTTGACACAGGTTGGAGTTATCACAGAGAAAAGAGTTTCAATTGAGGAAATGATCCATGAGATCCAGCTGTAAGGCATTTTCTCAATTAGTGATTAAGTGGGGAGGATACCTTGTGGGTGGTACCATCTGTGGGCTAGTATTCTTGGGTTCTATAAGAAAGCAAGATGAGCAAGCCAGGGGAAGCAAGTCAATAAGTAAAATCCCTCCATGGCCTCTGCATCAGCTTCTGCTTCCTGAACTACTTGAGTCTAGTCTTGACATTCTTAGGTGATGAACAGTAATGTGGAAACTGTAAGCTGAATAAACCCTTTCCTCCCCAATTTGCTTCTTGGTCATGATGTTTGTGCAGGAATACAAACCTTGACTAAGAAGGCGAGGTAACTCAATTACAAAAGAACACACATGATATGCACTCACTGATAAGTAGATATTATCCCAGAAGCTCAGAATACCCTAGATACGATTTACAAAACACATAAAACTCAAGAAGGAAGACCAAAGAGAGGCTTAAAGTCTTTAATAAATCCTTGTGGCTTGTATGTGCCCAGTGCTATGCCAAACTCTTGGAAAATACCCTCGAAGGAGAGGCCCATTTAGATTCCTCTTACCTTACATACAAATTTATATCCTTGACTGTGTCATTCCACATGTGTGTTGATCATTTTTATCATAAAGGAATTGGCATGGCATAAGGCTTGGTGAGTGGTACTGTAGAATCCAAAATAAATTCAAGATGACCCAGCCCCTTCCCCCTCTGAAGGGATTTCCCAAACTATACTAGCAGGCCAGATGAAGAGCCAGATAAGGAAGCTGGCCAGCTAAGCAATGCTGAGAAAAACCATGAGGGCAGACAGATTGAGGGACTAGGCCAAAGGTAGTTAGCATATGCAAACCAACCAATGCCTGAAAGGGTCACTTGCTATACCAATTAGAATAAGCCACCTAGCCCTGTTGCCTAACCCTGCCCCTTACAAGGTATAAAAAGTGTGTTCTTTGTTTGTTAGAGGTCTCTCCTCTTGCTTGTGTGCTGGGGGGTGGAGGGAAGCAGTGCATTGGATGAATAAACCTCTTGCAGTTTGCAGCGATCTCGGTCTCTATGGTCTTTGTGAGTGAGGGTCTTTCAGTGAAGTCCAACACTATATCTCCTTATCATTCTTTACAACAGATTAAGAACCACACATCAACGCTCAGTGCCTACATGGTACCTCCTGTCAGCTCATGACCAAGGCCTTTATGACCCTGCCCAGCCTACTAAATCCAGGCAGGTGTAGCTTGTCATAATATTAACATGTCAGAATTACTATGGCGGGTGTCTTAGTCAGGGTTTCTATTACTGGACAAAACATCATGTCCAAGAAGCAAATTGGGGAGGAAAGGGTTCAGCTTACATTTCCACATTGCTGTTGATCACCAAAGGATTCAGGACTGGAACTCAAGCAGGTCAGGAAGCAGGAGCTGATGCAGAAGCCATGGAGGGATGTTCTTTACTGGCTTGCTTCCCTTGGCTTGCTCAGCCAGCTCTCTTATAGAACCCAAGACTACCAGTNGCTCTCTTATAGAACCCAAGACTACCAGTCCAGATATGGTCCCACCCACAAGGGGCCTTTCCCCCTTGATCACTAATTGAGAAAAATGCCTTGCAGCTGGATCTCATGGAGNCATTTCCTCAACTGAAGCTCCTTTCTCTGTGATAATTCCAGCTGTGTCAAGTTGACACAAAACTAGCCAGTACAGAGGGATTGTGACTATTTGATTGCTCTAGACATTTATACAAGGGTGAATAAACATATATTCCAAAAATGTATATAGTATATAGCTATGTGTACAGACAGATTTTCATATATGGAAATGGTATTAAATAAGATGTATATTTGTTTGAGGGTTGTATCACATTCAGAGAAATTTTGTAACCCATGTAAACTGGTATTAGCCATATGGGAACTTGGCTATTCTTTTTATATTTACAGGATTTCTCCCTCCTACCCCTAAATACACAGTGAGTGAACTTGTCCTCATTAACTGTATCTAATGCTAAGGAGCCAGGAGAGCATGCAGTGGTTTTGAGAAACATCATATAAACCAGCATGAAAGGATACGCTCTTAATTGGTAGGACTTTAGTGAATAGCTTCACCATAAAAATATTTTGTTTTTTATGTGAGGCTTAAAGTCTTTAGTAAATCCTTGTGGCTGATAAGTCCCAGGTGCTCTGCAAAGCGCCTGGAGCACTTAGGTAAAGGTGAGGGGCATTTGACTGCCTCTGTGATCACACCTGCTCCAGCTTTGCATGCTACTTGCTCTGAGTACTTATTTCTGTCCTCAAGTTCCTTTGATTATTAGGAATCATCATGCTTGAAAAGCCAGCTCTGCTGCTCCTCCGCAGAGGGAGGGAGGGAAGTGGCACATTTTGCAAATTTCAGTGCTTTTGAAAAGAATAATGAAAAGGAGGCGGTGCCACTTTAGGAGGCGGGCTACAGATGGAACAAAAGGTTAACTACAATTTCTGCTGAAAATGGAAAGTAAAAATAGTAATGATGATCTATACAAGAGTGGAAAACACAGCGAAGCGAAGTTATTCATTTAGAATCAGCAACTTCTTTTAAAATAGCCTCCAGTTGCTCAAAGGGTTTTATTTTACAAATTGACAATCAGTAGGCACATCCAACAACTGGTTTATTGTGTCTCTTTTGCCAGTTGTCAGTATTTGTCTTTCTTTGGATCAAGTGAGGAGCCTCAATGTTCTGGAGTAGTTTCATTAAGGAAAAAAAAAAAGGTTCTAAAATTTTCTCCATTGTTTGCTTTGAAAGAACTCAAAGCTTTACTCTGCACTCAGTGGCTCTCTGTTTTTGCTCTGTGGCTGCTTTCTCTATCACTACAAGTCAGAGTCTCTTGCTTTTAGATATCAATTGTTTTGTCTGCTGGGGACTATATTAAGTAGTAGAAGAATAAACAAATATGTATGAATTGGAATATATATATATATATATATATATATACCTTGCTTTGTAGACAGAGTTTGGGCTAATAAAGTATAAGCTTACATGGCATTGACAGTTTCAAATATATATATATAT
>NC_034601.1:55238690-55244131 GCF_900095145.1 Mus pahari | reverse complement strand
ATATATATATATATATATATATATATATATATATATATATATTCATGAAGTTAGTATAACTACAAAAAAGATATTGCTCTCTTTAGAGAATTCAGAAAACTGTACAAGAGGTGTATGAATGTTGGAAATACAAGTGAAATTCAGGAATCTGTTCCGAGCATTTCATGTGTGGCTTTGAATAGCAACTGAGCAATCTGAGAAGATTGGTTTTATTTACTCTTTGTCAAGCCTTAACCCTGGCCTGTGCTCACTGATGAATAGCTTCAGATGCTCTTCAATTAGAAAAAAAATAGACAAACAAACAAACAAACAAACAGAAAGAAAAATATCCCCGGCCTTCTGCTTGTTAAAAGGAAGGACAAGGATTGGAACCATATGAAAGCCACCAGGGGTGACATAAGTGTCCTAATTTACACTTCATATGATTTTTTTTTCTTCTATGAGCAGGCTGTTTATGTAAAACCATGTTGAGAAACAATTCCTTAAGTCTGGAATCTTAGGTGACAGTCTTGGTGATGGGAGATTGGACATCTAGCTCTAACAATTATGGTGGCATGGACTTGTTGAACAAATAATAGTGTAAATCTGCATGACTCACGAATATAAATCAACTGGCTTTTTTTTTTCTTTATGTGTAACAGGCACTTTTGAGCTGGACTCTCATATCCTGACATACAGATATTGAAATCCCTGATGTGGGTGAACTTTTTGTTTACAAAGATACTGCCTTGTGAAAAATATTATTGTGGCATGTGATAGATATTTGCCTTTAGTGTATTCCCTGGATTTTTCTTTGTAAAGGTCAATGACTTCTCACTTTGCTTTGTAACTATAACAGAGTTTTGGGTAATAAATATGGCATCTGTGCCATTTACAGTTTTCCAAAAGTGCTTTTCTCAAAGATCATATACATGTTCTTATTTTCTTTCCTCTTTTTCTGTTTGCTGCAAAGGAGGTCTGATAGTGGAAAAGTTACAAAACAGTGTGCTCACTGAAGATGTGGTGGTGGAAGACTAAGATAGGGGAGACATAGCTGGAAAGGGCATACCTCAGGGCTAGCAAGATGACATTTTGGGTAAAGATGCCTAATTCCTGAGGGTGCAGGCCAGATGACCAAAATGTGGTTCCCAGAACCCACCTAATGGTGGAAGGACAGAACATACATCATATAGTCTTCTTTTGGTCTGTGGTACAATGCCATATGTGTCCCTTGTAATAAAAATACATAGAGTTAAATTTAAAAACAGAACCATAGTACATGTTTTGATAACTAGATTGTTTAGATATTTAAAAAACACTGTTAGATGTATTGGATTTTTCTTAACTTACAGGATTTCATTTGAATTTATTTTCATGTGTCAAAATACAATTCAGGTATTTGCTAATTGTTTTTATAAAGAAGTGTCTGACAGTACATCTGCTATGCGTGAATGTATTATATCTTTATTCTTTGTTCTGGGTGTAGCCTGTTAATTAAGTTTTTTTTTTTTAAAGAGGATTAGCAATGACTTGTTTACCAAATTTTATATAGGGTTGGTCACATTTGCATGTGGACTCATGTTTTAAATACTCTATTCACCAAGTATTTTATAGCACATCTCAAGAATTAGTTTCTATCCCAGTATAATGCTTCACATTATAGCACTCATAGAGATGTGAGTGAAGATACTTATAATGTCTTTTTTAAAAGTAAATGAAAGGGGTAAGAAAAATTGAAGTTAGGGTGGAAAATGGAATGGAGAAACTAGCTTCCTCTCCTGTCATCCGTTTGTCTCATTCACTTCCTTCATTTGGATTCTTTTAGTACAGTTCCTATTTCCTCCCAGCAGCTGGTGGTCTTATCTCATAATGATATACACCACATTAGAAAATCTGACTACTTTAAATATTCTATTCTGTAAGGATAAGCATATGGTTTAAAAGATGAAAACTGCTGACTACATGATTACATTCCTGCTTGCCTGGATTGTACAGGATCATTAAGCTATTCATCTTTCTTTCCATGGACATCCTTTGGGGACTAGGTACGGAGATATGAGGTGAGCAGAGGACCTTTTATTCAGCAGACAATTGGTTTTGACCCCTGCCACTCTACATTTTCATCATCTGAAGTTGATAATTGAAATTGTTAGTCACCTTCCAGGCCATTATACAGCATACTTAGCTCTGAATCTTAAGGAAAAAAAATTGAAGGTTTTGTAGTTTCATTTCTACCTTAAAATTCTATTTTGTCTTTGTTATAACTATTGGAAAGGAATTAAAACATGTCTGAAGTCGATTTTATATATTTCATTAGCTATATGATAATGGAATACCCCTCTATTTCCTACAAGGCCCTAATGAGAGTCTCTGTTAAGAGCGTAGTCATCATGATTGCGTATAACAGTTCATGTAAAATCCTTTGCGAGGAACTCATGATCTGCGAGGGCCATTTGTTCAGCAAGTAGTTTAATACATAAAACAGAAAATATGTATGAGGTATATTTAGTAGTATTAAGCAATTTGATTAAGAAAAACAAAAAAACCCCAACCAACCAACCAACCAAACAAACAAACAAAAAACCTCTCTAACTTCATTCAAGGAAGGAGAGTGTTCGCAAGGAAAATGTTTAGCTGTAGGCAGTCTGCAGGACATTAGTTCTGTCTCACAGTATCATACATTTAATTCACAGCAGTTTCACACTCACAGAAAATATAAGAACATGGTTTTGAACTAAGTGAGCCAACTGGATTTTCAAGATAAATCCATGAATTTGTGTTTTTAAGTGATTGAAACTTGTGGACCCCTTCTGAGTTCACAGTTTTCCTCTGTGTGTTGGAAGCTTGAGAGACTGAAGTAAATGGTTAAAGGCAACCCATCTTGTTTATTTCTCTCCGAAGTCCAAGGTTTGTTTTCCAAAACAGACAAAACTGAAGCAAACATGTAACCCACGACTGGGCTATCATGTGAAATTTAGCTTGGCATGCTGTGAGTTTGAAAGTTCAAAATTTTCTCTTTACTAGTTGGGCATTTACTGAAACTCTATGGATAGACTTAATACATTTAGTTTATTTCCATTTTCACTCACAACAATGGTAATTCCACTAGTATTTTTTGAGAGATTACAGATTAGTTTCATTAAAAATATTTTAAACCCTATTAAAGAGTTTATGAAACCATGAGCTTGTACCTTTTGGAGCTTATATCCCATTTAAAAAATGGTCAAAATAATTAAAAGTTTGGGGGCTGAAAACACAGTAACACAAGAAATAAACGCAGAATCTTGACCATATTTTACAGTCCAGATTTTATCCTCCTCCCATCCACCCTCTGAGTGTTTCTTCTTAGATTTCACCATGAGAAATTATTTATAAAATTTTTAATTATAAAAATAATGTATGTAAGAAATTATTTAATTTTCTATATTTATATTATATGAATACATATTTATAAGGTAAATTCATATTTTCAGATTGAATGAAAGACAATTAATCCTTTAGATGATAAAATGCTTGGGCTGATTATCTGTTTTCTTAAATTTCTCCATATCCACAATCTGGCCTAAGAGTCCTCACTGCACTTGGTTTTGAACTGTCCAGGCATTAGAGATGAGGTAATTTCTAAAAGTTAAACACTGGATTGTGGACAGTAGTTGTTCATTTGAATCATTTGACATTCAAATCAAACAAAGAAGCAGTTGCTGAGTTGTCTGTTTTTTATGTTTCTTACCATTGTTGTGTATCAGATTTAAATGTTATCATGATTTTATTTCCCTTAGAAAAAGAGAAACACATGAAAAACTTAATAAAACAGATTGTGCCTCCTACTAGAGATACTTTTTGGTAACTTTATCAGCTCATATTGTGTTTTGAACTAAAAATGAGTTTATCTACTTTCCTTAGAAATGTTCTTGAATGCTCTGTTCTCCAACATTTTTTTCCTCTATAAACTCATTTTCCAAATACTAACTTACCAAAGTACACAAAAGGTGAAATTTTCTCATACTGATTAAAAAAAATAACATTGACAATTTATAGTTGAGGGCATCTATCTGGCAGTAGCTGAGCTATCACAGCCAGGAATTTCAAGATAATCTTTGGATATGCGGGTTGTTTTTCCCCAAGTGGTATCAAAACTCTTAAAAACCATCATCTTCTGTATCTGCAGACAGTTATACCTTCAGTTTCTCTTTTAGAATGACTTCAAGTTGCACAAATAGAGAAGTAGCCCACAGTAGACTAGAGTGTGTGTGTGTGTATACATGTGAGTGTGCGTGTGCATGTGTGTGTGAGCTTTTTTGTTGTTCTTTTTCAATCCCCTTTATTTCTAATTCTAGTAAAAAATATATATGAGTTCTATACCAGCTTAGGTCACATACAAAATTATTCAAAAAAGTTTAGAAAAATATAGTTGCAATTTCTATGTAGTACAACATATTCATATGACTATTTGTACCCTTAATAAAATCAAAAGGTAGAATGTAACTATAAGAAAGATATTTCCAGGATAATCTTTGAGATTAATGACTGTAATAAAAGTTAAAATCTACATGTTCCCATATTATCAACAATTTTCTCATCAACTTCTGAAAACAACTTTCACATATTTTAAATTGTTTTCTGACTTTAGAAAAGTTTAGGATACCGAACAAAAGTAAATCAAATTAAAGAGTAAAGTGATATTTATTGGGGTTCCCAAAGACTCATCTGTATGTTCATCCCTGGCTGTTATGGTGTCTTAATTTCTTTTAAGTTTCTCTAATCTTTTAAAAATGTTTTTATATTTTGAGAACATAATATAACTACACCAAGTCCTATTCCCTTTCCTCCAAACTCTCCAATATAATCCTCCTTGCTCTCTTTCAAACCCATAGCCTCTTTTCTTCATTAACTGTCGTTATAGTAATTGTTGTTACATTAATTGTTGTTATATACATACATACCTAATACATATATATTCTTAAATACGTAAACACACCTTCCTCAGTCCAAAAATATTATATATATAATATTATATTATATATGCAATATTATATATGTAAATATATATAGTATTTTGTGGAATATATATTTATTTCATTTAATATTAGATAACCAAGTGGTATGCTCTTCCCTGGAGAAGACTATTTCTCTTGTCCTCAGCCTTTCTTGATTGCCTAAAGTTCTTTGCACAGAGTTGAGGCATCTGAACTTTGCCCTGTTCACTTTGGCATGTCTATTGTTGCTGTCCTTGTTCAGATCATTTTGAGAATTTATAGGTCTAGCTTCTGACATTACTAGGAGACACAAGTTCCAGCAATGGTCCCATGGCTCTTAGTGTCCTTTGTTTCCATCTTCCACTGTTCTTACTAAGCCTTAGGTGTAGGGCTTGTTGTGTGGATCTATCAGTTGGGACTGGAATCTATAACTCTGAATTTTCATGGATTGTGGTTTACTGCAATGATTTCGTTTTTTTTTTTTTT
>NC_034601.1:55231570-55237800 GCF_900095145.1 Mus pahari | reverse complement strand
TTCTTTCTTTCTTTCTTTCTCTTCTTTCTTTCTTTCTTTCTTTCTTTCTTTCTTTCTTTCTTTCTTTCTTTCTTTCTTTCTTTCTTTCTCTCTTTCTTTCTCCTTCTTTCTCCTTCTTTCTATTTCCTGCTGGTTGAAATGAGCTATAAAAATACCAAACTTCAGTAAGTTTCTTTCTTCATTGTGCTTAAATTTTGTTACCCACTTATTCATACAAAAATCTGCCTAACTACCACTATAATTAACAACAGTAGAAAGTAAAATGTTTTGTGTCACAAAACTAGGTTTCTAGGAGGAAGTTCTTCAAATTATTTTTAAAAGCTTCTTCTCTTTCTTCTTTTTCATGTGGACTAAAAATAAAAGCTGAGGAAGGAATGGACCCTATATTTCTGTCTTATATCAATTACATATAGGAAATGCAGTTGTATTTCTCCATGGAATGTAGTTAATAAGTAAAAAATTAGTACCAGATATTTAAAGATTAAACATTAACTTAGTTTGAAGAATTTGGTCTATACCATCCAAAGAATACACATAGCTCCTGCTGCATATGTAGTTGAGGACTGCCTTATCTGGCATCATTGGGAGGGGAGACCGTTGGTCCTTTGGAGGCTCAATGCTCCAGTGTAGGGGAATGATAGGGTCGTGAGGGGGAGCACCCTCATAGAGACAAAAGGGAGTGGGGATGGGATTGGTGGTTTGGGGAGGGGAAACTGCAAAGGGAGATAACATTTGAAGTGTAAATAAATAAAATAACCATTTTTTTTAAAGATTTGTCTTACTTCAATTTCCTGTCTCAATGCATTGAGTAAGTTATATGTTAAGCCGCTATAAGCAAACAAAGAAATCCCAAATGTGGATAATAGAATCAAAAACAAACAAAGAAACAAACAAAACCCAAGATCATGTATCTTGCTTAAATCTTCTGAAG
Organism: Mus pahari; assembly: GCF_900095145.1. NCBI lineage: Eukaryota > Metazoa > Chordata > Mammalia > Rodentia > Muridae > Mus > Mus pahari. The sequence continues at coordinate 55,236,869 of NC_034601.1, read as the reverse complement.
TGGAAAACACTCAGAAAGGAATGATGATTCTGATGGCCTTAAAATGTTACTTTCTTTTTGATTCTAGCCACTGCTATCTGCCCATCCATAAGACCTTTCTAAGTCCTGGGGATGGTTTTAGCATCCTTTTCTGATCCTCACTTGCCTCCACTCTGTCAACTTTATCATCCGGCAAGAAGTCACTGTGTTGAATCAATAGAAAATGGGAATTTTTATGTCAGTTCAAAAAATTTTGTTGAAGACAAATTAAATATTATTTTCCATACTTTACATATATGTAGTTTTCAACTATGACTTATTTCAGTTAAATTATAGGATAACTAGTGATATTCAAGAATTAAAAAAATGGTTCCATTAAATAGATAATTAATGGCTTGTTCCGTAAAATAGATAATTAATGGAGCATGTAGCACATGATATTCATGTTTCTCTAAATGCTGCTTTATTTTAGTCCATATTTATGAAAAATTTCTGATAATTACTTCCAGGGCCTTACTAAATTTTGACTTAATGGCTGCATTGTATACTAATTTTCTTCCTGGTCACCAGACACTCTCTCCTGTGAGCCTTTATTGTTAATAGTCCTTCTTTCAGAACTTGCTTCTTTTGAAGATTTTGCAAGGTCTACCACTGTATGTCTATGTTTTTGTTTGTTTGTTTTTATTTTTTTTAATGTCACCTTCCTAGTAAATACCCTTTCTACTCCCCATTTCAAATTTGACCAGAAGAAATGATTGCTATTTTCTATAGCTCTAAACATTTTTAGAGGAATGCTAATGAGATAGGTATAAACATCTTAAAGGATTAAAGTTGCCATTAGAATGATCTAATTTTCACATCTTAGTTATCACTCTCCTTAGTTTGTTGTGCTTTTTGTGAATTTTATTTGTTTGCATTTTAAAATAGAATCCCTTGAATCTTAAGATGAAATTGTAATCCTCCTGCCTCTACCTTTTAAGAGAGTTGAGATCACAGACAAGTACATTCAAATTTAGTTTTATGTGATCTAGGGCCTTGTGTTTGCTACGTTCCAAGTGTTTTTATTTGTATGTGTTGATTTTTTTGAATTCTAACAGTATGCTTGTAATTTATAGGTTTTTTTGGAGGGGTGGATTTCTTAAGACTCATAGTAAAGCTCTACATTTTATGGTGTAATTTGCTGATTTTTCACCATGTTGAAAAAATAGTACAAATGATAGTTTCAATCATGCATATCATTCCCTATTAAAACATGGCTTATAGGAGCTAATTACTCTGCAGGAATTGCTTTTGCCTTAAATCATCTCATGTAATAATATGCAGTATGTGTTACATAAATACCAATTAACACCCACCCAGAAGTTCTGCACCCTTACCAGTGCTTCTAATACCACACGAAGTGACTTTGAAAATCCCCATGGAGGGAATTGCAAACTAGTTTTAGGTGTAAAAGCATTGATTTAGTTACACAGCCAATGCAATCAGTTCTAAAGGTTGTCTCAGAAATGTGTACTTGAACATTTTTTTTTTTTTCTAAGTGTGATTGTCAAGAACACTTCAAATTGATAATTAGGGGACAGGAAATGGTATCCTTGAGGGAGTTAATCATCAAGTATCAAAAGCTCAACTTCAACTTTATTACACAACTTAAGTATTTAGTCATATTATCTATTTAAAATGACCTTACAAAAATTTAAATTTTGTAAAAATTTTAAGATTTGATTTGAAGACTACATCCTGTTAAATGACACAAAATTTGTGTAGATGAGAAAAATCTATTGCGTAACATCAATTAATATTTTGTATTGTTTTTCTTATAAGTAACTTATTGAAGAAAATGTTATTGATTGAAAAAAATGTGTTTTTCTCTAAAACTATTGTCTTTCGGGGGGTAATATGTTACTGTGCACAGTTGCAATGGCTCTTATCCTGACATTGTATCCTGACATACTGAATCCAGTATTTACCTTTCAATGACAAGGGCTAACATTTGTAGGTTTTCAGTGGCATCAAATCCTAACAACAATGTCACTAATTTCAATATATGATTTAGTTTTCATGCCCAAGTATTAATAATTTAAGCCTACACAAGCATGTTTTAAAATGTCAGTGTCTGAATATATATATGCATAATAAAATCCAACAATTCAAAGGAGGTTTCAAGTTATAAGCTATGTATTATACACCTTATATACATTCAAAATATAAGATTAGTATTAATTTTTAATTTATAACATACTTAGGTATGTAATTCTCATATTACTGTGACAATCAAAAATGTGCTTTCTTAGCCAGACAGTGTGAATATGAATTTTCATTATAGAGCAGACTTGGTGCAAGTAAGACAGACAGAGCTGAAGTTTCTCCCTCAGCATTAGTGCTCCATGCTAGTTGGAGAATGCTCTTGATTACATAGGTCACACTTTCAAATATTTTACTTAGATCTTATGTGATCCATATTTGGTTAAAGAACAGAGTGTAAAGATTGATTCCTTTTTTTTTTCTTCACAAAATTAAAAGCATACATTGTTTTCCTGTACATAAAGACTTGTATGATTTCTTTTTATCCTTTTCTTTTTGCTGATTCAAGGTTGAAGGATTGAGCATTTTTCAGGCATGTACGGGGCCCTTGGTTTCTTTTATCTGAATACTGGACAAAAAAAAAATGAAAAGGAATTCATCTTGAATGCCCTTTAAAGCATCTCTTATATGGCTCATACCTTGTAACCTCCCTTGGACTCCTATTGGCTTTCATTATGCTTGAGATGCTTATATACCTCTTGATCCAGACATTGACATTTTAAAACATTTGGAGCAAATTGTGTGACCACTGTACCTTCTCTGTACAATGAATGTACTTTGATGTTTTCTAATGCTGGGATGCTTATTAAATAAGGAAATGAAAGGATGAGTGGAGATTATGTGGCTGACAGGAGCTTGGACCTGACTCATAAACAGGAATAGCATGGTGCCAAAGAGCAATAGAGTAGTATGAAAGCAGGCATGGAAAACCCCAAGATTCTTCTCTAATTCATAGCTTTAAAATTGATACACAATTACTATTTAAACAAATGTGTAAATGAGCTGCTATAGGTACTTGTTTTTCTAGCCTCAATTTTATTGCACTGACAAAATATCATGATAAAAGAAACAAAAACAAACAAACAAACAAACAAAAACAGGAGAGAAATGCTTCTTTAAGTTCTCTGTCCACCATTCCAGGGAAATCAAAAGAACTACTTGAGCCAGTATTTCATCTGCTATGAGCAGAAGAGAGACCTGGATGCGTACATTACTCTTTTTTTTAACATTTATTTATTATTATTTTCTTTATTTACATTTCAAATGCTATCCCGAAAGTTCCCTATACCCCACCCCCGCCCCTGCTCCCCTACCCACCCACTCCCACTTCTTGGCCCTGGCCTTTCCCTGTGCTGGGTCATATAAAGTTTACAAGACCAAGGGGCCTCTCTTCCCAATGATGGCTGATTAGGCCATCTTCTGCTACATATGCAGCTAGAGACTCGAGCTCAGGGGGTACTGGTTAGTTCATATTGTTGTTGCACCTACAGGGTTGCAGCCCCCTACAACTCCTTGGGTACTTTCTCTAGCTTACAATAAGGAACAAAATACCCATGAAAGGATATAGGTACAGAGACAAAATTTACAGCTAAGATGAAAGGATGGACTATCCAGAGACTACCCCATCTGGGAATCCATCCCATCATCAGCCACCAAACCTAGATACTAATGTACATGCCAGCAAGATTCTGCTGAAGGGACCCTGATATAGCGGCCTCTTGTGAGGCTATGCCAGTGCCTGGCAAACATAGAAGTGGATGCTCACAGCCAGCTATTGGATGGAACACAGGGCATACATTACTCTTACTCAGCATCCTTTACTCTTGTATATCTCAAGGCCCCGGAAGCATGGAACAGCAACACTCACTGGAACTGGGTCTCTCCCCACATCATTTAGGGCAATCAAAACAGTCTCTCACACAAATAACAATATACATGTTAAGCAGATGTACTTGTGTATTCATGAATATATAACAATTCATGAATAAGATTCAAGGAATTTGAAACAGCGCAAGGTGGAAGGTTTGGCAAAAGTTTGGAGGGAGTAAAGGCAAGGAGAAGTCTTATAGTTTTAGAATGATCTCAAAAATAAAAAAAAATCACAAAAAATAATAAATCAAACAAACCAAAACCAAAACCAAACAAAATCCTAATCTCTACATATATGCCTTTAATTCAACCTAATCTTCATCCTTCATTGGAAAAGTCACTCTCTTTCTGGATAATTCTAGATTGTGTCCAGCTGACAATTAATCCAAGCATCACACATGGGATATTGAATACATTAGGATAATTTGCACACCTATCATCACAATCATTTATCCTTACTTTATGGAGAGAGCAGTAAAAACCGTCTTCTGGTGATTTTGAAATACCCATTGTTGACTCTCATCTCTCTGATACACCATTAAATAACAGAATTTGTTCTTCTTAATGGAATTTGCCATTCTTTACCCTCTCTCCCTACTCTCTCTCTCTCAGTCCCTCCTGTTGTCACTGATAACGGCCTTACGACCCTCTATATTCACAAACTAACATGCTGAAGTTCATTGTTCACCATTCCTCTTCTGTGTGATGTCAAACATCCACTGGGAGCCATGTGAGTAGTACCTGAAATACAAAGAAAGGATGTCTGGGCTTTGCAATATCCAGTCCCTCTTATTCCCAGGGAGCCCTGGGCAAACATTCTGTTCACATATCACCAAAGTGTGGAAAACGGAAGACAGCTTTGGGCAGTATCCCCTATCAGAAGCTGTTTCCTTGAAAGACTGTTGCTGTGTTTGGGGTATTGTAGTCCTTAGAGGCTGCTTGGCTCAGTCACTTCTGCTTTAAGTCTTTTAAAGTGGATCATCTGGGTCAATTTCAGGTTGTGTCTGTAGTCTTTGTTGTTTAAAGGTAAAAGTAAACATGCTGACAGCTAGGAAAGAACACTTTAAATTGGGTTTTGAACTATGCAGTGACTTGAGAAGGAACTTAGAAAATTAAGGCAATTAGGCAGGGGGACTGAACACCCCTGATGGAAAGCCCATGGACTTGACTCTGTTACTCTTTTGGCTTCCAATAAAGAAGTAATTTAAGATACATGTTTTTCCCCCCATTTTTAGTTGGTTAATGAAGTTCCATGACCCCAATATGTACAGTGCTGTATGTATATTTTCTGACAGATATGGTAGAGATAAAGAGAAGAAGGAAAGAAGGCAAGGAAGGAAGAAGGGAAGTAGGGAGCTGAAGAGACAGC
>NC_034601.1:55190782-55231278 GCF_900095145.1 Mus pahari | reverse complement strand
GGGAGAGGGAGAGGGAGAGGGAGAGGGAGAGGGAGAGACCTCCTTCTTAGCTCAACTTTATAACAAACCACATTGGTTCAATTGATGACAGGCATGGATTTCCATTTCCATAAGGACTGTTTTTTCTTGACTGTAACCAAAGCCATGCTACAGAGTTATGTCAAACAAATGTAATGTTTTACCCGACTAGCTGCTACTCTGCTCGAAGCTGCTAAGTACTCTTGTTAACAATTTAATAGAATGTTCACTGGGCTAGATGATTGGCACACAGACAGAAAGACACACAGACACATGGACACAAACATACACACATACAAACTCACACAGACACAAACAAACAGACACAAACACACACACAAACATAAGCATAACCCACCCCCACACACACATATACACACAAATACACAGACAGACAAAGAGACACAGACACAATTACACACAGAGACACACACAAATATATATATATATATATATATATATATATATATATATATATACACACACACAGAGAAACATATCATTAGACACAGACACACAGACATAGACATACACAGACAGACACAAACACACACACACACACAGAGACACACACACAGAGACACACACACACAGATACACACACAGACACAAACACACATCCATAGAGAAACACACAGACACAAACACACACACACACACAGGGTCAGGAAAAGCATGTGTCTGAGCAGAGGCACCGTTCCTTCCACAGAGCCCTGAGAATTGCTATATTTGTATTCACCTGGGCAATTTGCTTTTTGAAATGACAGATGACACACCACACAACACTGTTTTTTTTCATATGCTCTTGTCTCTGGCCACAGGAGGCATGATCCATTCAGGAATGCAATTCTGGGTTTCTGGAGCAAATCACTGCATAGGGGGAGAGGCATAGCCCCTACACTTTAATAGTCAGCCAAGACAGTCAGTCAGGAAAATGAGAATTCCCACCGAAGCCCTTAAGCATACTTCTCTTTCCCTGCTGCAATATTCAGTTCTGACATATGGGAAAATAGCAATGGTCTATGAATGACTGAGTAGAGTAAGATATGGCTATTTTATCAAAGGCTGTCAAAGCCTTAGATATCCAAATATCTAGAGAGTTTAAAGTGCCAGAAAACAGGAGAGCGTCTCTGACTGAACAAATTTCAATCCCTTCTTAGGGAGAGGGCAGCCTTAAGTGTCAGCCTTCATAACAGACAACAGAACCACTAGTCTGTATGCACCTTTAGCATTTCAGTGGGATTGCAAAGTCTTGGTTAACAGTCAAAACAAACGGGTTTATGGTGCTTTTATACACCATGGTAGGATACCCTTGTTTTCTAAGTTGTTTTCCTTTGCAGAGCATCTACTAGCTGCCATGGGTCTTACATTACTGAAAGCAAAGATAACTGCTGCTTTTGCAAGTTGCTCATTTTTCCCCTTAATTTTCTTATTTTCCTCTTCCTACTTCAAGTCATCCCCCTACCACCTCAGCTCCTTCATCCAAGAAACTGAATGAGGTCAGAGAAAAAGCAGCCAGCATATTGAGTATATTGCTTTGGATTGGTTAGATTTATTTGTTTGTTTACTTATTTTCCACGCCTCTCATCTCTGTGGACTCTGTGCTGCTGCATAGTACAAGGAGCATCTCTGACTTGCTCCTTCCTTATATTCCTAGAAAGCTATGGAACATGCTTTTTAATTTGTTTTATTAATAAACCTGAGAATGGCTTTTCACCATTTTTAATCCTACTGATGGCCACTTTGCTTATTTATTTATAAAGTAGACACAAACAGAAAAGAGCCCTAGAAATCTCTCAGTACATCCCTTGGCTTGCATTTTTTACGTTGACTCCATTTCCTACTGCATTACCTTCAGCATGGTTCTCCTTCCTCTTTATCTTTGGATAAATACTCAGGCACATTCCATTGTCAGTATCCTTCTTCTTTGTTGGATTTTCCTCGCTTACTGAGTATTTCCTCAACAGACCGATTTCCTGAAATGGCTAATCAAATGGCTGGACATTCATATCAGGAGGTATTTAGAAATAGAATGGAAAAAAATCTTCATACCTTATACTTTGTTGGAGCATAAGGGAGTGTTTCCAAGTGAATAAAAAACTAATGAGATCTATAAAATATTATACATACTATATAATCCTACTTACAATATGTTCTAGAAAGCTTTGCATTTAAATCATTGTGATGGATAAATGGACTATATTAGGCACAACATGCCACAAAAATTCATATACACATCACAAATGTGTAAATTTTCTAGTTTTGAGAGTGATAAGGGAGCAGTATTTGGTAAAAAAGTTAATACAAATACAGTTTAGGTATTATACACCTGCTACTTAATACTTAAATTTGGGGCAGAAATTACAAGAGAAACAACTCTAATACAATTGTTTACACAGTTGCTGCTCAAATTCCATCTCCTGGGTCTGACTTCATGAGAGGCCACATATGGAATGCTCAGTCACAGTACAAATGACCTGTCTAATATTTTTGTGAATTTCTGTGAATATCTTATTTTAAAATTAAAAACATCAGTGAAATATGTATAGTAAAGTTTGCTGCATATTAAATTTTAAGGTGACCACAGGTCACCAAGTGGATCAACCATTACTTCCATGTTTTCATAATAAAATGGTTTAATGATACATGATTTAGTCACACACACACACACACACAGACACAGACACACACACACACACACACACACACACACACACACACACAAAGTAGAGCAGAACTCAAAACAATAAGGCACAGAAAACTTCTTGATTCAGCATCCTTGTCCAACTATCATTTCCTTCTGTTCTTATTTCTTTACAGAAATTTCTTTACGAGGTTAATGCCTGTTCTGTACTCCCCCTCCTCAGTATGGCAATTTTCATGTATATCTTCAAATATGATAAATATCTTATCTGAACAATGGTTACTTGTGTTGATACAGAATGCCCAGTATTCTCTACTCCTGTCAACAAAGCTACAAGCAAGTACCTTTGCCCCAGCATGTCTTGTACATTTGACAGATTATAGGTCTAATCTAAGTGATCAACCTCAGCTGTTTCTGTGATTACTTTAAAAGAAACATGCAGCAATCCACAGACCCAGAGAAGTTACGTGAAAGGAGGGCTTGGGAGGGCATGAATCTCCTTTTGAAAGGTATATAGTATAAATATCATGAGTAGATGGGGGAGTAGATTGCTTTGCTAGGGGACTGGGTACAGGAACAGGAGGAATTAGTAATGTGGATGATGGAGGGAGAGATAGTGGGAGAGAAAACTGGAATGGGACAAACTAGAAGCCTAGTGCAGTAGAAACTCCCAGGAATGATCCTAGCGAAGACTCAAAGAAATGGGGAGATAGAGTGGAACTGGTTATCTCCTTTAATCAGGCAAGAATTCCACTGGGAAACTAACCCATCTACAAAATCTTTGACCTATAATCTATCTATCTATCTATCTATCTATCTATCTATCTATCTATCTATCTATCTATCTATCTATCTATCTATCTATCTTTCACATATCTATAATGTTTGTGTGACTTATTCTACTAGCTCTTTCTTTTAAATCTGGGAATGACATATTCATCACCAGTAGTCTTAGGGCTCAGGGTTTAGCCTAGATCTTTTATATTTTAACACTTCTTTGCATGTTCTGGTACAGTCTACTTGCCAAATTGTGTTCCATATGTTTATATCTGTGTTCCTTTTCGGTTTATGTCGAGTTCCAATCATTCAGAAGCCTTGCTGACATTTACTGCTGTGTACATTTGCATAGAACCTGAAGCTCAGCTTACCTCAGAACAATTCCCAGTTCTCTTTTCCTCTAGCCTTTTCCTCTCAAAGCTCTTATTTAAGTTAACAACTCACTCTTTACAGTTATTAAACTAATGCTTATGAGAGGGCCTTACATCTTCTGTCTTATAACACCCATACACTATGCCAGAAAATTCATTGATTCCTATCCTTAAAATTTTATCTGGAATCTGTTCATTTTTTCCCACTTAACTATTATGTAGGAGAAACTGGTTAAGCTACTTTTAGCACTCATGAATGACTGCTGTGAATTTTAAACCATTTTTTCTTTTATTTATACTTAGAGTCTGTTAAGTTATACATTTAAAAGTATTCCTTTGGGATATAAATTACATAATATTGTATAAGGGGACTAGAGATGTTCACATACAAATCTCCTTAGGGTCATGCTTGGATCACATGATAGGTGTATGCTTAATTATTTAAGAAACAATGTTTTCCAAAAGCTAAGCACCATTTTCTATTTGTGGTTGAAGTGTATAATGAGTTAAGTACATCAACATCATAACTGTGAAGACAGAAAGCAAATCACTGGACACAGGATAATAGGGAATGGGAAAGACTTACCAATAAAGAAGATATGTAGATAAAAATGTGTACTAAGAAAACCTTTGTTGATTATGGCTATGTTCATTATCTTGATTGTGATGAGCATATATGTACGATATTATTAAGCTTTATACATATTTGTACTTAGCACAAATTCTACCCTTAAAATAGTTATGGGAGCCATGATGTTCTATTTAGTAATCATGCCCCTTAAATTAGGTAGTACATGCAAAGTACTAAGCAAGAAACTAGTTTATGTTAAATTGTACAATAAATGGTGACTTATAACTTTATTATCACTGGTAAAGTAATTCTGTACTTTGCTGCTTAGAGATATGTAACACTAATTCAGAGTAGGTGACAGAGAGTACCCCTTTCCAAAGGTACTTGTGTTTTTACAGCAAAGGCTTAAGAGTTTTTAATCTATGAAGAATTCTAAAACAGTGCCTTGAACATGAATAAACATAGGTAATGTGCCGTGAAGCCCAAACAAAGAAACAATAAATTAAGGCCCACTTTATAAAACATTTTGAATGCAAATTTAATTCCTTATTTCAGTACTTTTAATCTGTCATGTAAGCTAGAATCTGTGAAATTACACAAGAACTAAAGCTTAATCCATGAAAAAGAAGGAGTTGGGGTCTTCTGTTCTATCAACTTGACATTCTTAGTATTGGAGACTTCATATCCACTCAGGGTTGCCTCTCTGGCACAACATAAAGCAAGCAAACTCTCCACAGAAATATGTTCTTCATTTGTCCTTACCTACTCCCCTATTGATCATCTCATTGTTGTATTTCTCAGTATTTAATATCTCAATTCAGGAACTTTTGACTATATTGTTTGACAAATGGATTTCCACCTTAGGCATATCTATTTTTTTACCCCAAGCTGCTTTGTTTTCAAGAAGTTAGTTCACTTACAAAGAAAACATCAAAAGAGAAAGTCAATTGTAACCAAAGTCTGGGTGTAACTTCTGACCTCTTTTTCCACAACTATATCAGATAGTACCACTTTTAATTAAAATAAATGTACTAAAAATAACAAGGATGCTATGGTGCCATGGAGAAAAAAAATTCAATTACACTTCACCTGACAGAGCTGGAGCGTCATTAAGAATATTGACTAACAAAGAAGAAAAGCAGTAAAATTTCTTTATTTTTTTTCTAATTTTTAATGTTCACTATCAAGTGTACTTTGCTTTTCTTGTTTAATAATGAGATAGGGAACACGCAACACCTAGGTATTTACTTCATAGACAGGGGTACCAATTTTATGACAATCATTCCTTGTGGTGATCTTTCAATGGGGTACTCTTTCTGGAAAAAAAAAAGTTCTGTCAAGAAAATTTGGTGTTTAATATTAAGTACACATTTACTATTAAACATAAGTGATTAGTCAGGTATTCATGGAGCCTGAGACATATTCAGATACTTACAGTCAACCATTGGACAGAGGCTGGGGACCACTATGGAAAAGTTAGGGGAAGGACTGAAGGAGCTGAAGGGGATTGCAACCCCATAGGAAGAACAACAGTTTCAACTAACTAGACCCCTCAGAACTCACAGGGACTAAGCCACCAACCAAAGAGCATACATGGGCTTGTCCATGGCTATTGTTACATATGTAGCAGAGGATTGCCTTGTCTGGCCTCAGTGGGAAGAGATGCACTTAGTCCTATGGAGTCTTGTTGGGGGATGCTAGAGGGTGAGATGGGAGTGCATGCATCGGTGAGGGAGCACCCTCTTAGAGGCAAAGGGGAAGAGGGTTGGGGGTTCATGGATGGGTTACTGGGAAGGGGGACAACATTTGAAATGTAAATAAATAAAATAATTAATAAAATGTATAAGGGATTTTTCTTTTAGTGTTGGTTTATAAAAGCTTTGTCTACATTTTAGATTTTCCATATAGTTAAATAATAATCTTGTAGTTAATAGTCATAGCTTTTAATATTCTAGCCTGAGTTGTGGGACATCAACTTCCTCCAGTGTTTAATACAAAAATAAATCCACTTGATGATTCTTAAAGCCACTAAGATATGATGTTTAAAGGTTGGTTGTAGCTGGGGAAATTGCTCAGTGGTACAGCAGCTGTATGCATGCAAATATGAAAATTTGCTTTAGAATCTACAGAATCCATGTTAAAATCTGGTGTGCTAGTGTGTGCTTGTATCCCCAGTGCTGGACCATCTTTAGAACCTATCATAGAATGCAAGGTGCAGAATATAGAGGAGGAGACCTCATGCTGCACTCTGCCCTTGACATGTGGATGGTCGAATGAGCACACTTATACACACATATATACATGAGGGAGAAGCAGATAGGAAGATAGGATGGATGGATGGATGGATGGATGGATGGATGGATGGATGGATAGATACATACATAGATAGATAGATAGACAGACAGACAGACAGACAGACAGACAGACAGACAGATAGATAGATAGATAGATAGATGATAGATAGATAGATAGACAGATAGGCAGATAGCACATTGCTTTGCATGAAAAACACAAGTCCAAGCTTCCTACTGAAAGTTACCCTATCTTTTTTCTTTTATTAAAAATTGAACTTTTTAGTCATTTTTTTTTTGCATCTATTCTGTTAGCCTGTGGCAACTTCCTGGACAGAAAACCAACAGCTCAGGCATTAAGATCAATGATCAATAAACTGACAAGTTTCATAAGGCTAAGGTCACCATCAACAGGACAAATGGGTCACCTAAAGAATGGGAAAAGAGCTTCACCAACTCTTTTTCTGACAGAGGACTAATATCCAAGAAATATAAAGAACTCCAGATATTAGACACAAACAAACCACACAACCCAATTAAAAATGAGGTCTAAAACTAAACAATTCTCAACAGAGGAATTTCTACTGGTCAAGAATGACTTAAAGAAATATTAACATCCTTAGTCATCAGGGAAGTGCAAATCAAAATGACTCTGTGATTCCATCATACACTCATCAGAATAGTTAAGATCAAAAACTCAATTGACAGCACATGTTGGCAAGGATACGGAGATGATGGGAACATAAAAACATTTTGGAAATCAATTTGGCAGTTGCTCAGAGAACTGTGCTATTGTTTTACCGCAAGACCCATCTATGCCACTCCTGGGCATATAGCTAAATGATGCTTTGCCATACCACCAGGACACTTGCTCAACTACATTCATAGCAGCTTTTTTCATAATAGCCAGGAATTGGAAACAACCTAGATGTCCCTCAACTGAAGAATGGATAAAGAAAATAGAATCCTATTCATCTATTTTTTAAAGATTTATATATTATTATATGTAAGCACACTGTAGCTGTCTTTAGATACAGAAAAGGGTGTCAGATCTCATTACAAATTGCTGTGAGCCACCATGTGGTTGCTGGGATTTGAACTCAGGACCTTTGGAATAGCAATCAGTGCTCTTACCCGCTGAACCATCTCACCAGCCCAATGTATTGTTACATTTTTTATCTGAGGGCCTTTTTGTTTGATTGTTTTTTTGTAATTGATCTATTGTTTTGTTTTAAAGATTCATTTACTTATTTCATGTATGTGGGTACACTGTCGCTGTCTTCAGACACACCAGAAGAGGGCATCGATGCCCATTACAGATGGTTGTGAGCCACCATGTAGTTGCTGGGAATAATATATATATATTATTAATATATATATATATATATATATATATATATATATATGCATGTGTGTATAGTCATACTTTACGAAATTTTGGAATACATGATATGCTGTTGTAATCATCTCCTTTTGAGACAATTAAAGGTATCACCTTCTTTTAAGGAAAACTCAGCACAGATAAAATAAATACAGAGCTTTCAGTTATATTCCTTAGCACAAGTTCCAAGGATTTCATAAGTACCAGGTTCTTATATCAGATAGTAACAGTCATACATTGCTACACAAATAAGCAAAAGGGTTTAAACAAGATAAAAGGCAAAAGGCATGCTGAAACTATACAACACTTTATGAATACAAAATTTTCTTTTGTGGCTATGTCAGCGTAAAATAAATAAATCATAGAAATTACAATATTAAGCACAATAACTTACCATCACATACATTGGAAAAATAAAAACATACCTATTACTCAACAGAGCAGCCTGTAAGATTCTCAGAACAAAATTGTCCTTAAAGTCAAAATTTAATATATGATATTATTTCACTGTGTAAATTAAAAATTGTAGAAAAACATGTAGGTACATGAAGATAAAAGCAGTTCCTTATGATTACATTTAACAATAAATATTTCAATATAGTATACATATGTACAGGTTAATGAATGACTTGTTTACTGGGAATAATATCAAACCTTGTAATGATTAGTATAACATCTAAACAATATATTGAACTGGGAAAAATAAAAGAGTTATTCTGTGTGCCTCACTACTATTGAATGTCATAGAAGAGCTGAGAACTAAGAGTTTGACTATTGGGTTTAAGCTTGATTGAGGTCTTAACTAATCTTAAAACAGCTATTTAGTTTGTGTACCCACAGACTCATTTACATGATGCAGATATTTATAAATATTTTAAGTAGTTGCATTGTCAGAACATACATACATACACACAAACACACACACACAAACATATACACACAATCATGCAGGGGTGTGGTACACTTCAAGTTGTGGAACGGATGCTGGCAAAATGCCTTTGCTTGACAAATGATAAGTTTTATCATTTGTAAGTAGGAATTTCATTTGATAGGCACAAGTCAATCTTTTATTTCTTTAGCATGTGAAGGTGGAGTAGGGCTGTGAGCATACTGTTCTTTTGTTTTGGGAAACAAAACTTATAACCATGTATGATAATGCAAAGAACAGATCCTTGAAAAGGAGATGGACACTACAGTGATAAAACAAAGGTTTATCTTTAGAATAGAATTCAATCTCTACAAGTTTCTATCTTCCACTTATTTTTGTAGAAAGCTAGCTATGTTTAGTTTTTACATAGGCATTTAGATTGCTTGATCTTGTAAAGATTTACAGCAGTGGTTAGAGAAGAAGGCTTACATTCTCTCTGCACAAGAATCAGAGATTCCTCAGGTAAATAATATTAAGGATATTTCACAAAGCTAGATGGAGACCTACTATATTCTTGAAACTTATACACACACGAGAGAGAGAGGAGAGNGAGAGAGAGAGAGAGAGAGAGAGAGAGAGAGAGAGAGAGAGAGAGAGGATATTCTTGAATTTGGGCTGTCAAAGGACTTTGACGGAATTTTTAAGAGTAGATTTTCTCACTAGATAAATAACGTTAGGATTTTAGAATCTAATGGATTATCCCAATAGGAAATTTATGCAATTTATTCATGAGTAAAAAAAAAAAATACCCATTCAGTCACCAAGTAGTGGAGGAAGCTAGAAATCTTAGGGAAGAAATGTACATGAAAGACAAATTAAAAATTTTTAGTTTGATTAATATGGAAATTTTTTTTTCATTTCAAGTCTGTTGGGAGTTAGATCTCAAGAGACGAAAACGTCTGTACACTT
This sequence comes from Mus pahari, assembly GCF_900095145.1. Lineage (NCBI taxonomy): Eukaryota > Metazoa > Chordata > Mammalia > Rodentia > Muridae > Mus > Mus pahari. The sequence goes on along the minus strand of NC_034601.1, from coordinate 55,221,388 downwards.
ATTACGGAGAAATTGAAATGACGGTGCTAGGCCTTAGCAGATTGGCAAAGCAGAGCTAAAGCCTATCAGAGAAGCTTAAGGAGGATGCTCACAGCCAACCATTGGACTGAGCGCAGGATCCCCAATGGAGGAGTTAGAGAAAGGCCTGAAGGAGTTGAAGGGGTTTGCAGCCCCATAGGAGGAACAACAATATCAACCAACCAGACCCCTCAGAGCTCACAGGGAATAAATCACCAACCAAAGATACACATGGAGGAACCGACCCATGGCTCCAGCTCTATATGTAGCAGAGGATGGCCTTGTGGGACATCAATGGAAGGGAAGGCCCTTGGTCCTGTGAATGCTCAATGCCCCAGTGTAGGGGAATGCCAGGACAGGGGAATAGGAGTGGGTGGGTGGGTGGAGGGAACACCCTCATAGAAGCAGGGGTTGGTGAGATGCTATATGGGCTTTTCAGAGGGGTAAACAAGAAAGGGAATAGCATTTGAAATGTAAATAATGAAAATATCTTTTTTTCTGAATTTCTTTTTTTTATTAAATATTATCTTCGTTTACGTTTCAAATGCTGTCCCCTTTCCTAGTTTCCTCTCCAAAAATCCTCTATACCCTCCACCTGCCTTGCTCCCCAACCCACCCACTCCCACTTCCTGGCCCTGGCATTCCCCTGAACTTATTATCTTTGCAAGACCAAGGGAGTTTCTTCCCATTGATAGCCAACTATACCATCCTCTGCTACATATGCAACTGGGGCAAAAACAAAACAAAACAAACAAAAAACAAACAAACAAACAAAAAAACCAAAAAACTCAAAGACTATGGGCCCAGTGATGTCATAGTCTTGTTCCAAATTTAAACCATTTGCTTTGTCGTTCATGTGTGGCATCAACAGGCTTTTGGAAAATTTGTGCATGCATCATCAGCAGGCAGTTGTCAATCCAAATTAACAAATGTGCTTATGCTCATGTGAGAAGCAGTGTGCATCTCTGGTCTCAGGTATGTAGGAAAGGACCCATAAAAGAGGGCTGTGGCAGAGGTGGATGCAAGGCATGCAAGCTAGCAGAGGCTGCGCATAGCATAACACCAACTCTGAAGAACATGTCAGTAGTTTCCAACCTGAAATAGATGGATTGCATATGGTACATGATGAAAGCTGTAAAAAGATTTGGCTAGTATAACCTGGAGATTAGAGAACGTGTATGCTTTCGTGGTCTGTTGCTGTACCCAAATATTTCTACTCAAGTCATCCCGGGGGTGGTGGCTGCAGTGCTCCTCGCACCCCGCCCCAATGTTCTGGGTTCTCGAATGAAAGACACACATGCAACCTTAATTTTTCATATGCCTTAAATAGCTCAATGGTTGAGCCACTTCCAATCTCCACATGGATAACACAACCCCCTTCCATATTTCTGAGTTATCAATTACTAAAACCAATTTTCCATCTTGGCTGCCCTAGACCCAGACCTGTAACCCTCTCTGGCTGAGTTACCCAGCACCTATATGACGGCTATGTTCTCTGTCTGGCACACTGGCACACCTCAAGCATGGCTTCTATTCCTCTTCCTGGCATGATGAGTATCCTCTTCCTGCTTTCCCCTCCATCCCTTGTTTGGAAGTCCTAAAGTTCCACCTCTGTCTCCCTGCTCAGCCTTTGTCTACCAGCAACTTTATTTACCAATCAAAACCAACTGGGGACAGGGTTCCTCAGCTTCTTATCTGAGGATGTGCAGATTCTTGTCCAATTGTGGGGAACCAAACTAACACAGCGCCATGTAGCATTAGATGAACTTCACCATAGTGGTCAGATTTGTTAAGCAGCAGTAGCTCCGTAGCTATCATCGTCATCTGGATAATGTGACCCCACAAGCCTATAATAGAAAATAAATATTTGTTTAAACTTTTTAGTGCAAGCATCAAAATAAAGAACAGACATTGCATCTTCCCTAAGTATTCTAGCTAATGTGATCTTTCCTTGGGTTCCTGATACCTACAGCTGTCCTCAGTGCGGTACCAGCCTCCTTGGTTTGTTTTATTGCTATTTCTACTGCTGCTTTCAAGTTGCATAGAAGATCTCCTGATGGTGGGGTGCATTGCTGCAGCATCTTGGCATCCAGGAGGAAAAGAATAACACACACCCCCACACCGCCTCACCCTTGCCAGCATCCCCTTTCCCTGGGGCAAGTTTCTACAGGATTAAACAATCCTCTCCCACTGAGGCCAGACAAGGCAGTCCTCTGCTACATATGTGCTAGGAGCCATAGACCAGGCCATGTGTGCTCTTTGGTTGGTTGCTTAGTCTATGGAAGCCCTGAGAGATCAGGGTTAGTTGATACTTGTTCTTTGTATGGGGTTGCAATATCCTCTAACTTCTTCAGTCGTTTCCCTAGTCCAGCGGTTGCCCATAATTATCCACACCAGTCTCAGTCAACTGCTGGTAAAGCCTCCCAGAGAACAGCCATGATGGCTTCTGTCTGCAAGCACAACATGGCATTAGTAATAGTGTCAGGATTTGGTGTCTGGTGATGGGATGGATCCCAAGTTGGGGTGGTCTCTGGATGGCCTTTTCTTCAGTCTCTGCTTCATTTTTGTCCCTGCACTTCCTTTAAATAGGAACAATTCCAGGTCAAAATTTTTGAACATGGTTGGGTAGTCCTGCGCCTCATTTGGGGGCTTTGTCTATTTAGTGGAGGAGGTCTCTTCAGTTTCCATCTCCCCACAGTTGGGCATTTTGGCTAAGGTTATCCCCACTGAGTCCTCGGATCCTCCCACAGCCCAGGTCTCTCCGACTTTCTAGAGGCTGCCCTTTGTCCCTAACCCCACACTGCTCTATATTTTTGCCTGGGCCTCCAGGCTTCTCTCCTATTTCTCCTCATACCTGATCCTGGCTCCCTCTTTCTCTTCATTTTTCCTACCCAGGTCACTCGTTCCCTATACATCCCAAGATTATTTTGTTCCCCCTTCTAACTGGATTGAAGCTTCCACACTTGGGTCTTCCTTCTTGTTAAGCTTCCTATGGTCTATGAGTTGTGTCATGGGTATTCTGAACTTTTTGGCTAACATCCACTTCTAGACTATATCATTTTATATAGATAAGCTGATGGTTACTCATGTTAATTAGAGAACCCTCAGGATTACAACTTACAACATGAAAACTTATTTCTTATTCATCAAGCTCCGGGTAGAAGCAAGCCCATTTCTCCATATAAAGGATCTGCAAACCATCCTTCTCTCTGAATCTCTTGTAGCTCTTTCCTATCCTTAGATAGGAAAGACCATGTGCCTTCCTCTTAATTAAAGGGGAAGTAAAAGTGTTTTTTCTTTATAGCATATATTTATTCATAGAGTTCCTCGAGACTAAACATGCATAACTTGCAAATGGGAGAGCCTGTGACAATTCCAAACACATGCCTGCCAAAACCATCACAGTGGCTGGGGATTATAAAACTCATCAAGTCCTGCGTTTGCTACGCATACACTTTTGGGTGTATACATTTCTACTGGAGTATGATTTATCTATTAGTGTGTTACATCCTTACATAAAATAGATTTGCCCTTTCCCATCAATGATCTATTGTCAACAGCTCCTCAGGGAAGGATGGGACTTCTTGCACCTATCCCTCTTCTATTCTCTTCTTTTGTATGACTTGAGCTTGGGCAAGCCTTGAAGACACTGTGACAACCACTATAACTTCATATGTGAAACTATCATGCTGTGAGAAAACACTATTTTTTGAACTTTTTCTACCACCCATGGCTCTTATAATCTTTGTGCCAACTCTTCTGCAAGGATCCCTGAGCCTTTGGAATAAGAATTCCTACGGAAAAACAGGCCATAGACCCTAGGGACAGCCTACCATTGTGGAACAGACTTAACATTACTGACTCCTGACAACTTTTCTTTACAGCCTTAGGTAAATGCAGTTCTCAGTCCTCCTCAGAGAAGCTTCATAGTGGATGGCGATGACCATACTGACTCACAAATGATAAAGGTGCATAGACTACGGGGTCCAGAATGCTCAGCTCTAAAGGAGATGCCAATATAACAAATTCTTCATCTTTGAAACCCCAGTGGGTGGGTAGGGGAGCAGGGGCGGGGGGCGTATAGGGGACTTTCAGGATAGCATTTGAAATATAAATGAAGAAAATACTTAATAAAATATTGGAAGCAAAACAAACAAACAAACAAACACGACAGAAAAGCGGAGTGCTTGGCAGCTTCTTGGGAGCCAGGAAACGGTAAAGAGGGAGAGAGAGAGACAGCCATTCTGCATGAGGGCAGGCACAGGGAGAAGGAAAGCACACTGTTAATGGGGGCTGAGGTACTGCTTCACAGAAGATCAGAGAAGAAGAGGAAGACAACCCAAAGATCCAGAGAAGTCATGTCTAGGCTTTGGTGGGTATCTGAAAGAAAAGGAGACAGAAAAAGTGAGAAAAAGGAAGTGGTGTTCAGGAAACAGGGCCAGCTCTTCCCTGCTACAGGACGGACGTTCTGCACTCTCTGCTCCCATATGTATTGCCCCCGTGATGATTAACACACCCCTGTTCTTAGATACCTGTAGCAGTTTCTTTTGCCAGCAACCATGAAACATAATAAAATGATATACGGAGAATGCCATCTCCAAAACCTTAGAATGAAAGCTTGCATTACGTCACACCAACATCAGCTGAAAACTCCAGGATAGTAGATTTAAACTCAATTCTGGTCTACTTTAAGTGCCTATATTTTTCATTGCCCAAGTTGGTATATTTTTTTTTCCAAATCTTTACTCACAATATTCTGGACTGAATATCTTCTTTCAGAATCCTTACTACAGAAGGCAACTATTTCTGAGTCTTTTAAATTGCAGATGTTCAAAGATTCCTTTATGAAAGCTCAGTGGATGTATTTGAAAAGTCTGTTCCAATGTGCACTCATAAAATCTTATGAATAGAGCTTATGAATGGCTACTCTGAAGATAAACTGTCTGGATTTGTATCTTGAGTTTTCCATTTATAAGCTATCTAACATTAAAAAGATTTATCGTTTTTGCATCTCACTTTCCTTATCCCTGTACTAGTGACAGTAATAACATCTGCAACATGGAGAGATGGGTTTTAAACATGAATGTAAGCATATATACATATGTGAAAATATACATATGTAACATTGCAGGTAGTAAATAAATTTTTACATTTGTATTTCTGAACAGAGTATTTCCCAATATATGGAAAATGATATTAGTCTCAGTTTGATTCATATATATATATTCCTTTAGCGCTTTATTTCCAGTGAATTTTCATTATTGAATATTCTCATCTTTGATTTTGTGACATAGGTAATAATTGCTGTACTGTTCATAATCGAACAGTGAAACATTCTAAAGTATGGAGTGCCAGTTATAACTCAGAGTTGAAGGTAGGCTCAGATTTCACTTCCCTCAGGCTCCAATACCATAGTATCTCCAAGTATCTCCAACTGCTGCTCCATTCTTCATCTAAAGAGTTGTAGCATGTGTAGGGAAGGCATTCTTCACTCATTTCTGACCCCAATAAAACACGCTGGTGTATTGCAAACACACACTATGCCTGCAATCAATATGAGAAGCACTGACAATTTACAAAAAATGTTCTGGCAACTAAATAATTTTGAAACTCTATTTTTGGAAACACAGTAAGACACACACAAATGTTCTATGCACACATATACACATTTCAGCATTGTGGTGTAAGTTTTTTTTTTTTTTAAATTAAAAGCTTTTCATGAAAGTCTATTTGAGGCCACTCATAAAATCTGACATATCTAACTTCCTATAATTATGCTGTCAGTCCTACACTGCTGTTTCTAATTATATTATTTGACAGCTTTTCATCTTTTTGACATTGACTAGATTACAATAAAATGATAAGGATAAAATATAATTTCTGGCAGATCATATTTCATGGGTTATGTTTTTTTGTACCTTGTTTTTGAAGCTGACTCTTAAAAGGAAGTAGTGTTCAAATGCTACAACAGTTTTAGGGACAAACTGTCTTTGGAAGAATCATACCTGATGATGTTGACAGTTGTCGTCCCTACAGAAATGACAGAGGCAGAATGTGCAGCGGCTAAAGGCATATTCCACTGATGGTGTGGTTAATTCATCTATTCACTTGTCTCTGACACAGTACTTCTAGCCTATGAAATGAAATTGTGACATTATTCAAAGCCTAACCAAGTGGAACAAATTAATTAGTGTATCTGAAGAGTACCTATCACATAGAAAATACTGTATAAAAGAGACTTAAAATAACTTACAGTAAAGGATATGCCTGGGGTAGCTTCTTCTCTTTATAGATGGAATAAGTGTATTTTACATATAAAAGGGACATATATTTGGGGAGGACATGGATGGAAGGCAGTGGATTTAGTATCCCATTTCCTTAAATTAATATGATTCAACATTACTTGCCACTGTGTAGTTGTTTTGAGACAGAAACTTTGAGAGATAAGTACTTGTAAGTGGAGAGACTAAACACATTTAATTTGCAATTTTAGAAGGGTCTTCCAAGAAAACAAAAGCCAGGTATCCATCACAAGAGGATACAGAGAGGATACAGGATAAGTCTCTAGAGCTTAATCTCTCTCTTTAGCACCTGATCACCCTGGGACCTTGATCTCTAAAGTACTTCCAGTCCTTAGAACAGTGATGAGTAAGACTCAAGTGCTGAAAAGCTACTCAGTGTATAGCAGCCTGAATTAGGATAACACTTTCAGACATTGATAGTCGTCCTTTTGTCTTCATGTCTAAAAAGTTATTAAATCCATTGCTTTTATAGGAGGAACAATATGAATACCAGGGCCAGGAAGCAGGAGTAGGTGGGTTGGTGAGCAGGGGGAAGGGGGAGAGAATAAGGAGTTTTCAGAGGTGAAACCAGGAAAGGGGATAACATTTGAAATGTAAATAAAGAAAATATCTAGTTAAAAAAAACAAACCTAATTTTATGTGATAATACCTCATTCCATTTCAGTCTGAAATATCTCCCCATTTACCCCCATATTGTATCATCATTAGGCTAATGTTCCATTTGATTTCTACATTTTCAGTCATTTTACCCTTTATTGTATCCTAAGCACCTCTGCAAAATCCATCTCCCAAAAGCCAAGGTGATTTTGTCCATCTTCCCCTTGGCTCTTGTCAAGGTCTGTGGGTACATTTGGCAAACCTTGGCACACACTGAACTGCTTTGCTGTGCTTAGCCTTCTCCTGATGTACCTTCCTTTGCATTTTTTCTTTTTCCTCTCATTTTTATATTCTCTCTAGTCTTTGAAATTGACAATAAAACTTAGTATGGACATGTTTGGATAGACATTGCATACGTATGGAAGGAAAGGTATGTGGCTGATGACTTTACAGAACACACTCTGTGTCTTCAATGCATCTCCTCCAAGTGCAAGTGTGAGCCATGTGAGGGGAAGCATTCAAGGTGAGTAGTTCTTGAAGGCTCTTCCCCTCCTGAGTGGGAGCAAGGTCCTCCTAAAGGAGATGTCCTACATTGTTCTTTTGTTTTCTAACCTTTTCCTGGAGGCTATGTGGCACTGAAGCCCTAACAGGACCCCAAAAGCTGAGTGTTTTGATTTAGGACTTCACAGCTCCTGTAATTAAAATAATAAGATTCTATGTTTTCCCTATAAATTACTCATTCTTGCTGTTTTATTCTAATGAATACAAAGAATAAAAGTAGCCTATCCATATAATAATTACTCAATAAACCTTCCTTAATCACTACCTCCTGCCTTGCCGTCCCTGGAGCTCTGAAGGGGTTGATTCATACTCCGCTTTATTGTTTTAAAGGGATGCATTTGAAAAATTAGCAGACAAAGTCGTGTATTTCAGTACGGCAATGAATATTTGATTTGCTATAATTTGACTCTCTCTCTCCTACTGCTCTCCACAATTTCTGTCTTTACTCTTGTTTATCACCTCATATCCACAGCCTCTTCTCGGCTCTTGTCACACACCACGAATCATGCTTTGTTTGCTGTCCCACTCCTTTAACATCTCTTCTCCTTTCTTCTGGGCTGCTTTATAGTTTTATTCTCTGCACGTATACAATTCAATCTTGTGTGGTTATGTTTGTTTGTCTGCTTTTTGTTTGTTTGTTTGTTTGTTTGTTTGGGGGGGTTGCTCTTTTTTTCTGAGTCTGGAATGATTCATTGTTTCATAAATTTCCTATAAATCTCATAAGTTTGTATTTGTGACTGGCAGTATGTATCACATTCTCTTAATCTATTCATCTGGTTGATGTGGGCTAGTTTTATTTCTTAGCTATTTAAAGTATATCTGAGAGTACCTAAAGTATACTGATAAATCCTCAAGGACTTGGTAACTGTTCCAGGAAAGTAAGCCCAGCTTATTACTGTGTACTTTGAGTGTTAGCTCTTGGAGACATTTATTCTTATTTCATAGTATCTGCTCCAGTTTCTCCTTCCAACAGCAATGAAGGGAGCTCAGAGTCTCTCACATCCTGATCAGCACTTGTCATTTGTGTGCTTGAGTGTACCCATTATGACTGGGGTGAAATTGGACCTCAAAGTAGGCTCATTTGCATTTCCTGGTGGCTAACATGTTGAAATGCTTTGGTATTTTCTGGACATTTGTGTTTCTTATTTTGTGAATTTTTCAGTTGATTGAGTCTTTCTTTCACTGAAATCTTTGGTTATTTACTGTTTAAATATTGTAGAACTTTATTCTAGATATTCTGCCTGATGTAGGACTGTCAAAGACTTTTTACAAGTGTCTAATGTTAACAGCAATGTTAAGAAATAAGCTGAACGACATCACTTTAATTTGATCCTATAACATTTGTTAACTCTTGGTATTATTTCCTGAGCTACTGGAGTCCTATTCTGAAAGTCTGTGTCTCTATCTGTATCCTGCTGTATTTTCTATTTGATTTTCTTTACAGTTCCAAAGAACTAGGGTCACGTTAAGTTTTGACTCTGTTTTGAACTGACTTCCTACAGGGTTAGAGATAACAACATAACTTCACTCTTCTACAAATCAATAGTCAGATATTCCTGGCATCATTTGCTGAAGACACTGTCCAATTTATATTTTCAAATTTTAGTCCAAAATTAGGTGGTAGTGGTTAGTTGGTTTTGGTATTGGGTACCATGATATATCTTTTAAGGTAGTTTTGTGAAATAACTTGACATCAGGTATTATGATTTCTTTAGTTGTCTCTGCTTGTTTATTTCATTTGTTCATCTGTTTGTTTAAGACAGTTTTCAGTATGAATCCCTGCGTGGCCTTGGAATTCAACTGTATAAATCAGGCTGACCTGAAACTTACAGAGGTTAGCCTCCCTTTGTTCCCAAAGTGCTGGAATTAAAGGCATGTGACACCACATCTTGTCTGGACTACTATTTTTAGTGAGGATTACTTGGTTATCCAGAGTTGTGTTGCAATATGAGTTTATGTTATTGTTTTGGTTTTATGCTGTGAAGAATGTTCTTGCAATTTTGGTGGAATTTCACTGAATCTGGAGATCACAGTCAATAACAGCTTTCCCCAGTATTACTTTTGCAGACCTATGAGCGTGCTGGCCACTGAGATTTGTGTCTTCTATGGAGCTCTTTTGTTTCTGTGGTTGGGTTTATATGGAGGAATAACTTGAAGGGATTGTGAATCAGATTGTTTTCCTGATTTTTTCTTGGAGTTTGGTCACTATTATATAAACAGTTCTTAGGTGGTTTTTCTATCCAGCTGCATTATTGAACATTTGTATTTCTTAGCTCTAGTACTTTAGTTGTTACATTGTTGTCATTTCATATTGTAGTGAAAATACTTTCAATTTTCTCCCTCTTCATATAATTTTGCATTCTTTAATCAATTACAGAGTTGGGGGTTTTCTTTCTTATCCTTGTTTATTTAAGATTTTTTTAAATAAAAGACAGTAGAATTGCTAAGTTGCCTTGCCATTTATATATGAAATGCTCCTATGATTACTGTCATTAGGTTAATTCTATGTTATATAACATTTGATGTTTGGCATGTACTAAAACAACTTTGAATTTTGGGAATGAAAATAACCTGTTCATGAGGGTTATTGTCATTACTCTTGATTGCCCAACAGAACTAGAGGGTGAGATACTACTGCTGAAGACAGAGGACTCTTTGATAGTAGGACTTAGAGAAACAAAGCTGGAACTTCTGTAGAAACTCTCTCCCTTTTGCCTGGATGCCACTCAGTATGCTGGCAGAGGAAGCCATCAATGGTATTATGTTGCAATAAACTCCTCATGCTATAATATCAACCTGTCAGGCAAGCTGTATCCACTGGTGTAAAAGTGTTAGGAAGGTTACTGGCATAGTCAAGTAACTGCTCTGGCGTTGGGTATGAGGTGTTCTCCACAGGATAAAATTCATGCCTGGCACTGCAGTCTGGCCAGGTCTCTTCCACAGTGTATTATTTTCCTAGAAATGTCTCCTTAGGCCACCCTGCTTTTCTCTGCTTTGCTGATCTTTCAGCTTGTGTGTTTTTGTTAGATATCATTTTCTTGGAAGCTGAGGCTGACCTCAGGAAGGCATTACCATCTCAGTATGGTCAGATGCTATGTGGCAAATAGATGTTCCTGGCTGATTCTCCACAGAGGGTTAACAGATCTCACCTCAGTTTCTTTCTTATCTCTTAATTATTCTTTATTTTCTTATACTGTTCCAAGAACAGCTCTTTCTCTGCTAGGAATAAATTTTATATACTTTAATCCTGACTTTCCTTATTCACATCATCACACATACTCAGCTTCTAATCCTGTATCTTATCCAAAAGCCCATACTTCCTTGAATGCCATGTCAGTGAGTTTGAGACTAGCTCCCCATAGAACTGTTCAAACTCCTAACTCATTGCCTCAAACAATTCTATTCTATATTAATTTTATTACTTTTATCTTCTACTTTTTTGTGGTAACATCTATATTACACCGGCATTGCATTATTTCATATGTGATAGCTCACTTTGTTCTCAAAGCATCCCTAGAAATAAAATGATTTATTATTAGACTATATTTTGTAAACCTAGACTCACAAAGTTAAATTATTTTTCCAAGAAAAGTCAATCTCTATATAAACTGGGACTTATTACTCTCAAGTAATATTGCTTCAATCTAATGAATGCAAAGAGCAACTAGACTTTCTACAACATTGGTTTTGGGCTTATTTCCCAACTGACACAGAATGGAACTGAGAAGAAACTTAGTGTGGAATTATGAAACTACCCTGGAAGTTTGTAGCCCTTTGTCTCATTATCTTCACAAGGTTTGTACATTCTCAACTTTAGAAATTAATCAAGACTTAGCACTATTGTGTATTTACTTCGTCCAGTTAGAAACACTTTCTGGAAGGAAGATTACTTATAATATAAGAAAGCTCCAAAATGTTATGAGTCTGAGAAAGCTCTTAAAACTTACAAGACACAGAAATCCTACCTCAGTACTCAGTGAGTTGTAGACAGTTGCTCAAGGAGAGGAATCTCTGCTGTGTAGCTGTCTACAAGATGGGCACAAAGCTTTAAGAATGAAACTTTTCTAAGTCATCTATACTGGGATAGTTCTTCTTGGTAAGTAAAGTTACCCAGGAATTATCAAATTTCTGTAATTAACCTCTCATCTATGCTCCCCTAAATAACCTTAATAAACTCTTTGGCTTACAAATCTAGACGTGGCTGGAATCATTCTTAATGATGAGTGCACCATTTGGAGCAAATAAATTAATTCATGTATCTCCGGAAAAGGTGACAGACACCATGATCATTTAATGCAACAATATAATAGAATGAAATCATGTGTAGTAACACACAGGGAGAAGTATCTGAAGTAAGACTTACACTTTTTAGTAGTTGTAGCTGATGTACCAAGAAATAAAAGTTATATATATATATATATATATATATATATATATATATATATTTCATTTGCAAATATCCTAAAATGACAAATAGTGATGCTTACAAATAAAACATACTTTTTTAAAAAATTATTTTATTAAATATTTTCTACATTTACATTTCCAATGCTATCCCAAATGTCCCCTATACCCTCCCCCTGCCCTGCTCCCCTACCACTCACTCCCATTTCTTGGCCCGGGACTTCCCTTGTATGGGGCATATAAAGTTTGCAAGACCAAGGGGCCTCTCTTCCTAATGATGGCCGACTAGGCCATCTTCTCCTATGTATGCAGCTAGAGACACGAGCTCTGCAGGTACTGGTTAGTTCATATTGTTGTTCTACCTATAGGGTTGCAGACTCCTTCAGCTCCTTGGGTAATTTCTCTAGCTCCTCCTTTGGGAGCCCTGTGTTCTATCCTATAGCTGACTGAGGGCATCCACTTCTGTATTTGCGAGGAACTGGCATAGCCTCACAAGAGATAGCTATATCAGGATCCTTTCAGCAAAATCTTGCTGGCATATGCAATAGTGTCTGCGTTCGGTGGCTGATTATGGAATGGAACCCCATGTGGGGCAGTCTCTGGATGGTCCATCCTTTCATCTTAGCTCCAAACTTTGTCTCTGCAACTTCTTTCATGGGTATTTTATTCCCTCTTTTAGGGAGGAATGAAGTATGCGCATGTTGGTCTTCCTTCTTGATTTTCTTGTGTAAAACATACTTCTTATGTGAATTAATGAAACAACTCTAAAAATAAGTTACATGTACTGAATACATGTGAATGTATACATTGTATACTATATGATATCTTTCTTGTGCCAATAAGAACAATACTCCTAAATTGAAGAGAGCATTTAAAACCTTAATCACGACCTAGACTTTCCCTTACACCAGTGGTGCTCAACCTTCCTAATGCTGTGATGTTTTCATGCAGTTCCTCATGGTGTGCTGACCTTGACCATAAAATTATTTTCATTGCCATTTTATAACTGTAATTTTGCAATTGTTATGAATCTTACTGTGTTTTGTTATGGTCTCATGTGATTCTTGTGAAAGGGTCTTTAGAACCCAAAAGGAGCCAAAACCCACAGGTTGAGAAACACTGGCTTAAGTGGAAGTAAGGAAGTCTCTCTCTCTCTCTCTCTCTCTCTCTCTCTCTCTCTCTCTCTCTCTCTCTCTCTCTCTCTCTCTCTGTGTGTGTGTGTGTGTGTGTGTGTGTGTGTGTATGCATGTTTGAAAGAAATTCTAATCTTTTCTCCTTCATTATGAGAGAATTTATCAATTCTGCTTTCTAAATGATCTGTATTATATGTTGAATGTACATTGTTATTAGTTCCTTTATTTATTTTAGAAGAAATAATGCTACCCAGTTTAATTTTTATGTATTTGTGCCAATGTATATATGTGTATATGTTAGAATTAAAGGCTAACATTTCCTCATCAACAAACTAGTTTGTAATTCTTATGCTTGAAATTTAGTCTTTGTTTTTATGTTTTTGGTTCTACATTCCTTCCCTAATTTATCATACTATGCAACACATTTTTTTTTCTATTTTGGTTTGTTTTGTGAGTTTAAGAGGTATAATAGCAAACAAGGCAACTGATGTGTTCAACACTATGTAATTAAAATTCCCAGTGAATTATGCATGTGGATATGCATAGCTGTTTTTCTTAGATAAAATTTATGTTGCCTTATTACTATAGTTTCAAATACATGGATTTTGAAAAGGCCAACTGAAGAGCACAAATCCATCAAGAAACTCTGATATGCAGTGTGCCCTCTGAGCTGGCTAGTTAGAACAGATGGCCCTCAGTCTCTACTAAAGGTCAATTGATTTGTGCCTTTGGTACACATGTAGGGGAAGAGATTTCAAATTCTGTCCTTCCAGTAAGTAGCTCACTGAATATTTTCAGAAAATTCAAATTTAATTATATGGCTGTTCCAAATCATCAGAGAAAATCTGGGTGTCTATCTTTAAATCCTAAATGACATTGAAGTTCAAGTTCATAGGCTGAAATTTAGCATTGAAACTACAGGACTGTCCCTGGTCCATTATTCAGTCTATTAACAAATCTCTATATGACTGTGGAATTGGCCTCACAATGAAGCAGCAAGTTCACTCAATTCTCTTAATCTGAAATGGGATCTAGCTTGGCCACAGAGCACTGGTTCTTCACATAGAGTTGTTATGCTTATGCGAAGCTTTCTCTTACCCATTTAGTTAATAAAATTGCTCTTTCTTTTGCACACCTTTAGCCTTTGCTGTGCATTTCACTAATTTTAACTTTTAACATTTTAATAATGTTAATTTTTCAATGCAACTTTTCTGTTCTCTATGTGGTATGTTAAAACTGGAACTTCTATAATTCTGTGTAAGGACAGGGAAGAAATAATTGGGACCCAGCAAGCATTATCGTCAGGTAATTTTCTTTGTCTAGTGAAAGAAAAGAGCAAGCCTGAGGCTTTGGCTTTTCCTTGTAAGCTCTTATTCTTCTGAGGGCTTCATAAACCACTGAACCTTTTGACATAAGTCTCCAAGAAAATTACTAGAGGGCTATCAGTACTCTATCCCATGTTTCCATATGCATCTTATAATGCTTACTTGCAAGTTAAGTTGGAAACTGAGGTGAACACATGCTTACCACACTGGATCAATACAGTCAATCCGGTTCTAACTTTTTACTTCTGTCTGTTATCATTTAGAGCAGTGCTTTTCAGCCCTCCTAACCCTGAATGCCTTGAAAACCCTTCCTCATGTTGTAGTGACTCCCATCTCTAAAGATTATTTTGTTGCTACTTCATAACTTCAAAATAGTAATTTTGCTTCTGTTATAAATCACGAACTAAATAAATATTTTTCGAGATCGAGGTTTGCCAAAGAAGTTGCACAGGTTGGGAACCACCGACTGAGACAAATGTGTACTTTTAATACAGGCCACAGGTCAAGGTCTGTGAGATGATTTTCTTCCTAACGAAACTTTCTGTTTCACTATGTTCTTAGCATACTCATAAAACTAACAGTATGTCACGTAAATAAGGTTGTTTTCTGTCCCAGAGATGAACACTTAGAGAGTCAGAAGCTACCCTCAGAGAAGGCCCAGTGAGGGCCTTCCTAGTGTTCTTCAATATTTCAGAGATGATTCTCTGTGATTCTTCTTATTATCTTCCTGCAGATTCAGAGAATTTTCACTCAGGAGGAAAGTCATGCTGGAATTGGATGGCAGGGAGATAAAGTAAGTACATCAATATGTATTAGCCATATTTTATCTTATTATGTTTCATCTGATCTTGTTTGTATTTGTGTGCGTGTGTGTGTGTGTGTGTGTGTGTGTGTGTGTGTGTGTGTGTGTAAAACTGTTGGAGATAGCCATGTAAATATAACTCACCAAGTAGAGTTTTGTTGTTTATGCTTGTATATAGTTTAAGGGTTGACAGCCATTAGCTGAGGGGCTCATCTTTGGAAGGAGCTAATTATCCTTCTCTCAGAAGCCATTAGCAGCCTGTAGTTCTTTGTCTAGGTGTGTGACCCCATAAACATTTTCCCCTTCCTCATTAGCATACAGATTGATATTACCATTGTTCTGGTATTGTATATGTATATAGAAGATGCAATCATTGAGACTAGGCTTCTTACAGTCTACTGATCTCTGCATTGTGACTAGTTGTAACTTTCTGTGATGCTTTACCTGGTTTTTGAAAAAAAAGAAATATCCATGTCCAGAATATCTGTCTTCTAGCTGCTTATGATATCCTGATATCCTGAGATCCCGAGTCTTGGCTAGATGGGTTAAAAAACACATACTCCATAGCCAATTATGTTGCATGAATTTGTAAAACTTGGGAAAAACATGTTGCCTTTGCTAAAGGGAAAAGCACTATTTAAATCAAACCAATTATTTTCATAAAGGAGGATTCAGATTTTTTCAAATGAAGCTATAATTGTTATTTTAGTGTAAATTCTTTTCAGTTTTGAAATGTTAGAAACAATCTCAAATTTTTAAATACACAGCAAAATAGTACTACATTTAGTATATATATATATATATATATATATATATATATATATATATATATATATATGCTGAATTCATGTGAGAAACTGAACACTAGAAACCTAGATTCATTTAATTCTAGAAGCAGTGATGGACTGGGATTATAATCTATGGTTACTTCAAGTAGCACCTCGGTAAAGACAATCAGCTTAGTTTGGCTTTTAACTGGGTCATAGGCAAGTAAGTCAGAGTAAATAATGATTTTTGTTGTAAAGGTGAAAGCCAGACCTAAATGTTCAAATCTTCAACTTATAACATTTCTATGACGATAAGACTTCATCACTGTTTAAATTTTTTATTTACATGAACCACTATGTTAATGCAGGTCATTCAATACAAACCATCCTGAGATCCTATGAAATACTCGAATCTTACCTCAAAAGCTCTCCATTTATCTACATATGTCTGGCATTTGTTATTAAATTTGGCTATTCTATTTTCATGGACTCGGGAAAAATGAGCATTTCCATATAATCATCCTGCCTTCTCCAAAGCAGTAGAGACTTAAGATTAGCAATATTGTTTTCTCAATCTTGGTTAGAAACAAATAAATATATTGATACTATTTATAATCATTATGCTAAATTAGTTTCATTGCCTAAAATCTAGAACCAGAGAGGCTATGAGTTGTGGAGTGATCTTTGTAATATGTTATAGACATTGAGTGTTTCAAACACCATCTGCTGATTAAATAACAAAGTTTTTATATAAAGGATTGGAAGAGCCAGTGGTTTATGGCGTGTGCTTTGTACTTACCACTATCCCAGGGTCAAGGCTATACTAACAGCTTTGTTAATAGCTTAGATTATTGACCATGTGAACACAAATTAGAACAAAAATGTGTTCCAAGACACAGCCTTTTCCTCTTATTTTGAAAATGTCTCTAACTGCATTCCTGGTAACATCTCCTGTTTTCTTCAGTGGCTGGGAGATAAGAAATTTCCATTTCATAGTTCACTATCTCATCAGCAGGTTTTTTCCCATCATCTAGTATGCAATCTTGGGAGGCAGGGAAACTTGAAAGCATTTAGAGAAGCTAAATGCTATCTCACCATCTCTTTATATATCTCCAGGTTCAATTGCTTCTTACCAATATTTATTCCACCTTTCCAAGCTAAAAATTATTCTTCCAGTCAAAGAGTAGAAAAGTAAAATGGAATTTTTAGAATTACATTTTGTATAACCTGTTCAGTTTATAGTATCTTGTCAGATATAGTACAGATGACCTGTTTGTTTTTGCTGTGAAGTTAAAATAGTACCTTAAAGTATTATTTTTCCATGCACAGTTTGCCCAAAAATGTAAAATTATTTTGACTTCTAGGCACTGTATCCATAGTTTCTTTTTTATTAGTGCTGGTGCTATGTTCCTCCCCTCCCCCACTTTGATACTCATATTTAAAAGTCATAGCTATCAGATAAGTGTTTATGGGGACAGTAGAAGTTTGCAGATACTTTTCACAATGAGATTAAGTTTGTAATTTCATAGGTAGAAATTCAATTTCCCATTACTTATAAATCCTCCAAACTTTCCTATGTCAGAATTTGAAACCGTATTCCAGTTTATCTCTGACACTTCAACTATGCGGTATCTTTCTATTTAGGGGTTAAAGTAACTATTTTTTCATGCTCATTATGATCTCAGTATGTCTAGAATATTTATGGCTCTCAATAGATGGGTTTTGAGTGACTGAATTTAGAATTAAATATGGACCAAATTCTTTTTTCATGAAAATCCTGTTAATATTAAAATGCTTTTTCTCCAAAGTGAATCATTTGCCAACTTTTAGACACAGTAATGGTGTGACCTCAATGACACTCTTTAAAAAGGTGAGACTGAGATTTCTAAGTCTCTCCCAGTACTCCTTCCCTATGTCCTCCCCATACCTCATCTCTCCTCTTCCCAAGACTACCCGTCTACCACCCAGTCTCCTTCTTCCATCCACCCCAATGCCTAATCTATTTCCCCTTTTCAGTGAGATTCAAACATTCCCTTGTGCTTTGGGTCTGTGGTTTGTAGCATAGTTATCCTATATTTTATGACTAGTATTCAATTATAAATGAGTACATACCATATTTGTCTTTCTGAGTCTGGGTTACTTGGCTCAAGATGGTATTTTTCTAGTTCTATTTGCTTGCAAAAGTCATAATATCATTGTTTTTAAAGTCTGAGCACTACTCCACTATGTAAATGTATCACTTTTTTTTTTTTTTTTTCATTCTTTCTTTGGTTAAGAGCCATCTAGGCTGTTTCTGGTTTCTGGCTATTACAAATAAAGCTAGTACAAACATAGTTGAGAAAGTGTCCTTGTGGTAGGGTGGAACTTATTTTGGGTATATGCTCAGGAGTAGTAGCTATGGGGGATAATGAACGGGAACCTGCCATTTCCTGTAACCAGGAAGGAATTCTAATGAAGGGATTGGGACATCAATCCACCCACAAAGCCTTAGACACAGAATTTGTCCTGCCTATAATATGTGGAGAGGTAAAAGATGGAGCAGAAATGGAAGGAAGTGCCAGACAATGACTGGCCCAGCTTGAGATCCATGCCATGATAAGGATCCCACCCCTAACACTATTAATGACATGCTCATATACTTGCAAACAGGAACTTAGCATAAATGTCATCAGAGAGACATCATTTAGTAACTGATAGAAACCAATGCAGAGAACAACATTGAAACATTAAGTGCAACTGAGGAATCTTGTAGAAGACGAGAAAGAAGGATTAAAGTAGCCAGAGAGGTCAAGAACACCACAAAAAAACCCTACAGAACCAACAAACTTGGGCCCAGAGGGAGCATGCATGGGACAGACCCAGGCCCTTTCACATATGTGACTGTTGTGCATCTGGGTCTTCATGTGGAACTTCTAAAGCAGCAGCAGGGGCTGCCTGTCTCAGACTACTTTGCCCGCCTTTGGATCCCTTTACTCTGAATGGGCTGCCTTGTGTAACCTCAATAGAAAAAGATGTGCCTAATCTTACTGCAACTTGATTTGTGAAGGCTGGCTGACACTCATGGGAGACCTCTCCATTTCTGAGAAGAGAAGGAGGAGTGGTGGTGGGTAGGGATGAGAGAGAAGGACTGGGAGGAGAGGAAGAAAAAATTGGGATCAAGAAATAAAGTACATATCCCACACACAGGCAATAGCTTTTGAGATAGTCCCTGCTTCAGTTTTTCAGAGGCCCAGTTGATTCCACAAGACCAAGCTGCATATCTGGTATTTTTGTTCTGGTAGGCCTAGTGGGAGAGGAAGCGCCTAGCCTCACAAAGTGCAAGGGCTGGGAGATACCTAAGGCTTCCCCTACCTGCTCAGAGGGGAAGGGGAAGAGGAATGGGGCAAGGAGTGTGGGAGTGGGTGGCCGTGAGGGGGCAATGAACAGGATGTAAAGTGAATAAATAAAATGTTAATTTAAAAATTTAGAAAAAAAGAAGTACTTAATAATATTTTAGAAAAGGAATAACACATCATAGTGAGAATAAGTTAAGACTTTAAATCAGATTATTCTGAAATTTTCTTATGATCCTATTTGTGGACCTTAAAGTTTTTTTCTAAAATTCTTTTTGACATTTTTGTTCAATCAACACATTATTAGAGTCAAACACACATGTTTAGTATCTACATAAAACTTTCATCATTCTCTAAGTACTTCTATGAACTTCTATCATTAAAATCAGGTTTGGCTAATGAAAATAAGACAAGTTAGGAAGAAAAAATATCCATTTATATTGTTATTAAAAGCTTATGACCTTTAAGTATCTCTTTTGTATATGCTCTAAGATTTTCTTGAAGCTAGTCTGTACTGAGTATATAACAAGTTTCACAAGTTTAGCTCATTCTTGCTGAAGTTTGCAAACTTGCCTCAGAATAAATGGGACAAAATATATTAGGTTTAAGGAAGTAAGTAATTTGATATTAGTTTTTAGATCAATAATGAAGATACCTCCAAATTCAAAATCACATAACATTAATTTATTTTCATAATGTTACTTTTATTATTTAGATTTAGAGAGCAGATTTCAACCTCATCCTCCTAACCATTTCTTCAAACACAAGATGTCTGAATAATTCTGGGATGAGATTTAAAAGAAAAACTCTAACCAGGCTTACTGGAACTTTCTTTTACTATTCTTCTAAGTAATCTATTTCTTGGGTACATATTTTTAGTAGCTTATGGAATACTTGCAGCTCAATAAGAAAAAAAATGATAATCTGCTAAAAAAAAAAAGTCTATGAACTTGAGTAGATATTTCTCTAGAGAAGACACACAAAGGCAAACAGATAAAGGAAGAAATAGATGCCCTAACTCATCATCAGGGAAATGCAAATCAACATCACAGTGACTATCACCCTGCACCTGTCAGTACAGCTATTATATAAATACCAATGACACAGCCCCTGTGGAAAACAGTATGGAGACTCCTCAGAAAAACTTAGCACCACTGCCTCAATGTAAAAACAAAATCTGTTTATCTAAAAGAGCTGAAATTGAACCCCTACAATAGAGCTGCATCAAAATGGAATTTATGACCAAAAAGATCCCAGAACATTTCAAAATAGTGATTAAATAAAACAACCTAAATACCTATTATCAGATGAAAGAAAAAAAGGAATATTCTGTATGGTTCCAACTTGATAACATTCACCTCCCAGTAAAGCAGATAGCTTAATCATGTACTAAAATATTATGAACTCTGGGGACATTACAAGGAAGGACATAAGTTCAATAACAAAAGAAGAACAAACAATACAAAAGAGCTTTTTCTATGAGTGGATGGATCTGCATGGGTTTACTTATATCCAGTCTCTAAAGCATTGAAATCTTTTTGTCAGATAAGATAGTTGGCAGAGGCTAGAAGAAAAACAATATGAGACACTGATGATTAAATACAGTTTCAGCTAAAGTAGATGAATGGACTCTACAGATCAAATACTATACACCGTTAAAAGGCAGGTCTCATGTTAATTTTCTTCACACAATAAAAGAAAAATGTAAGTAATTTAAATGAGAGAACTGTTGTGATTATAAAATTCTGGTAGATATCAAACTGCTATTATGTCAATCAAGTATAAATGTACAACCACCTTACAGTTGATTAAATATCTTTTTCATCCTAATCCTAAATTTGAAAGATAATTTGTAGTGGTCTAGAAATTGAAGACAACACTTTTTCTAATTTGAAGGCAGTTTTCTGACACCCATAGGTAAAGTCAGTAAGTATAAAACCAGTTAGACTTACTGGTTCTGGCTTCCTTCACAACTAGGAAAAATTAGGATACTTTAAATTCTTTGTTATTTAACCAAAAACTGTTTTTGTGTCATATGGTGAACTTAAGGAATTTTGTTGCTATTTGCGCATTAAGTAGATTTTTTTTTTTTTTTTGCTAGTCTCTCCTCATTCTTTTGATTTTCTTCCTCTTTCATTTGATACCTTTATATTTAGTAAGATGGTGGTTGGTACCATTTGCTGGGAAAGGTTCCCTGTATAGAAAATCAGTTGGAGTTTAGAGTATCTGCTTTTCATTAGGAAGGACAATGGTATATGAGCCAAAGTGAAAAGGATGGGTGATGACAGTTGACTATTTGGAAATTTCTAGAGCAGATTATTTCCCCTAAGAGTATTCTGAGTCAGGCTCCAATGGTTGGAATTTTACAGCAGTCACATTGCCTGATCTCTCATTATGTACTACCTGGAAAAAATATGCAATCAGAAATCTATAAACTGATTTTAAGAAAGATCTTAAAGGATCTACTCAAGGTTCACTGCAGGTCACCCTTGTT
Source organism: Mus pahari (assembly GCF_900095145.1). Classification (NCBI taxonomy): domain Eukaryota; kingdom Metazoa; phylum Chordata; class Mammalia; order Rodentia; family Muridae; genus Mus; species Mus pahari. The sequence goes on along the minus strand of NC_034601.1, from coordinate 55,199,653 downwards.
GCAGAGGAAAACTGGGTCCCTCACTAGAAGTTGTTCTTAAAATGTTCTCTTTGTCTATGTTATTCATAATCACACACATGCGTACACACAGAGAGACAAACAAAGACACACAGGGATGGACACAGATACACATACATACACAGATACACACAGTGTGCAAAATTTGTCATTAGGCTGAGTTTTGGGTTATATGGAAAGATAGTGTAACGTAGGCATAGAGAAACCTCAGACCTGTTATTGGCAAACTGGTAACAAAATCGTTTCCCTCATACTTTTGTGACTAGTTGAATGTATTATTCAGAGAGTCACTTTTCAATATTTCTGTAGTGAGTGACAGAAGAAGGTAAATTACCTAGGCTTTTCAACACTCTGAACTTGGAGCTGGAAAATATGTTCTTTATTACTCTTGACCATGAAAAGGATTCTCTGACTTCAAATAGCATCCTTCAAAGTAGATCAATACAGATCTAAGTTCAAGAATTTGTGTTGTCAATATACCAAATACATTCAGTCCTTTATAAATCTGTTGTATATTGGTCTGTTGATGACACCCAGATAAGTCTCTCAAAAAGAAATATGATTTCACATATTTTTAACTTTTAAAAATAGAAGCTATTAGCAGAGCTGGGAAAAAGCAGGGTGAATATGCTAATTCAAACAGATTTTTTTTATTTTCATTTAAAATGAACTAAACATTATTTAAATTGTCTTTTGTTGACAAAAATATTGCAAGTAGCTAACTAAATGCTATATTTGGATTAAACAAAATATCAGTGGAGAGTAGAGCGCTGGTTTAAAGGATCTGATGGAAAGCAGAGATAGTGATAATTTGCTGAAATGGGTACTAAAGTTCATTTTAGAATGTGAATAAATTCTAGAAATATGCTGCATAAAGTTATGAAACCTATATGGTACAGCTAAAAATATATTGTCTTGTTAATAATTGCTTTTACTATAATAACAATAAGACAAAACAAAAATAATGTATAAGTGTTTAGCATAAATAAAACAGCACAAAATAAGCAAAAATAAAAGTTTTGGATCACATAGACAGTTTGGCTACTTTTGTGTGACATTACATTTTACTTAAGAAATCCTCATATTGTACAGTAACTCATTGATCTTACCAGTAATTGCTAGCTAAGTCAAATTTGAAAATAGGAGCACAATTAAAGTTACTTAGCTTAGTTGCGGTACTTCAAGAACTGAATTATCCCAAAGGGTTAAGATTGGAGAGAAGCGATGACCCAAGTCTATGTCTGCTATATGTCTTTATTGTTCTCAAGCTCATGTCCCTTTCTTGGCTTGCAAAATTTGGGAATATTTTTGTTATGATTCATCTATGCTTTCTAAGTTATATTGATAGTAGACAGTGGAGGAGAGTACATTTCATCTTGTAATCTGGGGAAAGAATCCAAAATTGCTGAAAATGCTTAATTTCTTGCATTTAATTTAATTAATTTTAATTAAATGCATTTAATTTCTTGCTGTACGTGTTTGTTCCATTGTTGTCTTGAATCTTATGATTCCTGATGATTTAATAGTTACACTGAAGGTTCTATCATGCAGAGATTTGGAGCTGAGAGAACCCTGCTACTAGAAATTAAAATCTAGAGAAAGTACCCAAGAAGCTGAAGGGGTTTGCAGCCTCATAGGAGGAACATCAATATGAACTAACAAGTACCCCCAGAGGTTCCTGGGACTAAACCACCAATCAAAGAAATCACATGTTGGGACTCACGACTGTAGCTGCATATGTAGCAGAGGATGGCCTAGTTGGTCATCAATGGGAGGAGAGGCCCTAGGTCCTGTGACTGTTCTATGCCCCAGTATAGGGGAATGCCAGGGCCAGGATTGGGAGTGGGTGGGTTGGGGAGCAGGGGGGCGGGCATAGGGGATTTTCGGAGGGGAAACTAGGAAAGAGAATAGCATCTGAAATGTAATTAAAGAAAATATCTAATAAAAAATATGTAGCTAGCTATGTGGGTTTCTCTCCTCTGCCACCCTAGGAGATCCAGGGCATGCCAGCAGAGATTTGTTACTTTGGATATAGGGCATTTATAATTTTACAAGCTGAAAACACATCCACCAACAAATGAGAGAACAAGAACAATGGACTGAAGCAAGTGAAGGCAAGAGGGTTCCAGATTGTGTGAACCAACACTAGAAAATACAAACGCATTTCTAGGGATAAAAGCAGAGGAGGAGTTAATAGAAATGGAAAGGGTGTCAGAGAGTAAAGGGGAAAAGAGAGAGGCTGAAGAATGTGAGAAATCTTTAGGGGGATTAGTATTTCCAATAATTACTTGGGTGCATATGGAAGACAAATGTCCTCAAATGTACACTTGAAATATGTACAGTCTATCATACTTATATACATGTCAATAAGTCTATGGAAACTTAAAATAACATTGTAATATAATTGTTAATAAAATAAATGACAATATTTTATTTGGCATTAAATACAAGGATCTAAAAATGAAAATTGAAATGAAGCCCATTAAAATATGCGTCTAAAATGCATTCCTAAAAGTCTTAAAAATAACTCTATGGAGAAAACTATGGAACTCATGAGAAACAGATTTTAAATTTAGCAAAAGTATAAATGCTATGAGAGAAAGAAGCACACAACATGTTCCTATATGAAGAGACTTAAACTCATGTAAGAGTTACATTTTCTGGAAATGGGGACTTTTTAGAAGCGAGGCACTCTTTGTGAAGCAATGACTTGATTTAGATTTTATTCCATAGAGTAGTATAGAATTTCACCAAACTATGTAGTGGGGATAATGCTAAATGCCTCTGAGTGCCTTCCCTCAGCTGTTAGCAATCAACACATGTAACAATTACATATCAATATTAATGTCAGACACTGAAACAGAAAGGAATGTTCTGGAGTCCAGAGATCCACAAGTGAGTACTTCGGTTTTTCCGCACTTTTGGGTGGCACTAAGTAACAAACTGGACTGATTGTGTCCTAGGAAAGGAAACTAATTAAAGCTTCAGAATCTTTAGAGAGAGCTAAAAATTGCTCCTATAATTGGCTTTGAAAATATCAAAATTCATTTCTGTATTAAAACCTACAGGTATGACTTTAATTATAAGCTTAATTTAGAATCCAGGTCAGTGTCATAAGCATGTATTTTTTAACAGGTATGCCTTTATTATGTGCTTTTTTATGCTTATATTTCTACTAATAAGATAGCAGATAGCATGTTTACATTAGTAAAAATGATTTTAAAGTTATAACATTAAAACTCTTATGTTTTTTTAAAAATAAACTATAACAGGTTTCTTTTCTTTTTTTTTTTTTTTTGAATTTACCAACTCAGTATCATCAGCTGATTGAAAAAATAATAGTCTTTGATTTTGTTAAAATTCCTTGAAACATGCTCTCAAGAATGACACAAGACATGGGGTCTTGATGTTGCTACTTTGTGCTTCTTATACCTGCATGGAGGCTCCAGACAGAAAATTGTTCTACCGTTAAGTGAATGTGACTTTGCTTCAGAGATTCCATTTCCTCCAGATAATGATAACACACCAGATTGTTGCAGGAGTAGTTTTGTGGAAGATTATAGCTATCTTTCAAATGATGTAGGCTATGTACTTTTATATTTGATGAACAAAGAGATACAAAGAATAATGCAGAGAAAGGAGGAAGGTATCCTTTTACTAACATGGTCACTGGATCAGAACTGGCTACATTTACTAATCATCTGAAAAAGATAAAAGTTTGAGTGCTGATATAGATTTGTTTTTACATATTTTAGAATTTCGAAATATGTATTCACATCCATCTAGTGGGGGAATTTTACATTTTTCTGTTTTTCTGCTTCTTTTAATGCTGTGATGGGGGAATGGTCTTGGATTCTTGGAAGGCTAGATCAACAGTCTTATACTGATTTATATCACATGTATTAATTTTTGTTCCTAATATCCATTAGTAAATTTTATGTTGAATATGATGTCCATTTAGCACAAATATGCCATATACAAGTTGTCTATGCATCTTGAAATTATTTTAAAGATTATTTCAATATTTTGTGCAAATTTCACATGGGAATTTTACATTAAAAATTTCACAAGTTTTATTACATTTCAATATTTACTTTTTGTAATTGGCCTACCAGGTATCTCTGAATTAATATCCTAGTAACATCATATTATGGCTCTGAAAATGGAGTCATGTGAGGTTTTGTTAGCTTGAAAGTCGCTGTGACAATTAACTGCTTGGGTATCATGAAGACTGTGTTTCATTCCTTCATTTAAATAGTTAGAAATATTTATGTAATAATTGCTATTAAGTGGTACAAGTCTTTAGTATGTCTGTCTTTAGTATCTCTCAGAAGGGTTACACCCTAAAACCAAAAAACTTACTCAAGTCTTGTCAAACATTTGATAATAAAAATGAACCAAATAAGCATACTTTCTTGGACATAGTTGTAATAGTCCTATTTTATGAAGAATCACTAGGTTTCAGGTCTTAAATATGTGACTAGATACAAAAATGAATCTAAATTGCTCATAGTTAGATATATTAAATCTAGTTAAATAATCGCATATTATTTCAGTAGCATGTATTACCCCTTTATAATTTCTCTTTCATTTTCTCACTCGCTTCTTTCTAATCATCATTGGTTAAGATATTCAAAAATGGGATGCTAGACAATATTCAGGATGTATCACTCACACTATGTAGGTAAAACAATTTTATTGATACCACTCAGAAATTATTTCTAAACCTGTGCCAAATGATCATTAGGGGTAATATATGTAGGACTGGAGTGTTGCTCTGGCTTCCAGAGTCTGGGAAGAATAAAGAATAGAGCCAAGTTCTCTGCCCCTCCCTTTCTTTTTTCCTCTCCCTTCATCTCTCTCCCCTCCTCCCTCCTCTCTCTCTCTCTCTCTCTCTCTCTCTCTCTCTCTCTCTCTCTCTCTCTCTGTATACTTTTGTGTGCCTGTGTCTGTGAGATTATGAGTTTAATTTATTGAATACTGGAAATTTACCTTATGGAAAAGATTCTGTGTTCACAGAATTACAGGCAAGCCAAAGGTAACGAATAAGTTTTGTAAGTTTTGTACAGTCTCTTCTCTGTTTGGCCGCACTAACCTTTAATCCTGTACTACATAATCAGTATGAAACAAATAACATTTTTTTTCTGGGGAAAATGAAACATATCATGAATGTTACATGCCTGACAATAGGAATATATTTTTTACATTCTTTATTTAGGAATGTGCAGTGAATTTAAGAGAAAAAGGATTAAGCTAAATGGTGATATTAAGCCTCTTCTTTACAACAGATTGATTCGTTTATCAGTGATCTTGAAAATCTAAAGAGTTATGCTTTGACTCTTTTATCCATTAATTAATTTATTTATCTACTTTATATCCTGATCGAAGCCCCCATTTTTATCCCAAACTTTCCTCAGATGCCTTCTCTCCAGTTCCCCAATTCTCTTCTCCTCTGAGAAGTGGGGAGGGTCCCCCCAGGTTTCAACACAACCTGGCATGTCAAGTCACTACAGTATTAGATATATCTTTTCTTAGTGTGGCCAGTCAAGGTTGCCCAGTTACAGGAACAGAATCCACAACAATTGGAGCGATCCATATGAAAAGCAAGCTGTACTTCTGCTGCATATGTCCCAGCCCATGTATGTTCTTTGGTTGGTGGTTCAGTCTTTGGGAGTCTATATTTAACTGTATTGGTCTTCTTGTAGAGTCCCTATCTCCTGTGGGTCTGTCAGTTCTTCCCCTAATTCTTCCACAAAGAGCCTATATATCTGTTTTAGTCAGCTTTTGGGTAGGGCCTCTCAGAGGACAGTTATGCTAGGCTCCTGTCTGCAAGCATAAGGAAGTACTATTTATAGTGTCAGGGATTAGTTCTTGCCCATGGTATGGGCCTCAAGTTGGGACAATCATTGATTGGCCACTCTCTCAGTCTATTTCATCTTTATCCCTGGACATCTTATAGGCAGGACAAAGTTTGAGTTGAAGATTTTGTGGGTTTGTCAGTGCACGTATCCCTCTACAGGGATCCCTGCTGGTCTACAGGAGGTGTCTACCTGTATATCCCCACTGCTAGGAATCTCAGCAAGATTCACCCTCATAGTTTCTTTCACTCTCCACTGCTATCTCTACGCCTGATCCCTGTCCCCTTCCACTCCTCATTCCTTCTTCCACCCAGTTCCCTTCCTCCCACCCACCACCCACTGCTATTTTATTTCCCCTTCTGTGTGAGATCCAAGGATCTTACCTTGGACTATTTTTGCTATATACCTTTATTGGGCTCCTGGATTGTTAATTTATTAAGTCTTTGTATCATAATACAAACCTATAATTTGAAATCAATGTTATTATGACCTTTGACAGAACAAATTCTAAGTTTTGGAGTAATCATAAGAAAATTAAAATCATTATGAAATTATTTTTTTGGTGATGCATGCCTTTATTTTTTTCACTTTTTTGTTAGGTATTTACTGCATTTACATTTCAAATGCTATCCCCAAGGTCCCCTATACACCCCCTGCTCCCCTACCTACCCACTCCCCCTTCTTGGCTCTGGTGTTCCCCTGTACTGGGGGATATAAAGTTTGCAAGACCAAAGGGGCTTCTCTTTCCAATAATGGCTGAGTAGACCATCTTCTGCTACATATGCAGCTAGAGACACGAACTCTGGGGGTGCTGGCTAGTTCATATTGTAGTTCCACCTATAGGGTTGCAGACCCCTTCAGCTCCTTGGGTACTTTCTCTAGCTCCTCTATTGGGGGCCCTGTGTTCCATGTAATAATTTTTCCCCTGTGCCCATATGTTTGAGGCTTCTCCCCACTTTTTCATCTATAAGTTTCAGTGTCTCTGGTTTTATGTAGAGTTCCTTTATCCACTTAGATTTGATGTTAGTAAAAGGAGATAAGAATGGATCAATTTGAATTCTTCTACATGATAACTGCCAGTTGTGCCAGCACCATTTGTTGAAAATGTTGTCTTTATTCCACTGGGTGGTTTTAGCTACCATGTCAAAGATCAAGTGACCATACGTATGTGGGTTCATTTCTGGGTCTTCTATGCTATTGATATACCTGTCTGTTGCTATATCAGTACCATACAGTTTTTATCACAACTGCTCTGTAGTACAGCTTTAGGTCAGGCATGGTGATTTCCCCAGAGAATCTTTTATCATTGCAAAGAGTTTTTGCTATCCTAGGTTGTTTGTTATTCCAGATGAATTTGCAAATTGCCCTTTCTAACTCTGTGAAGAATTGAGTTGGAATTCTAATGGGGATTGCATTGAATCTGTAGATTGCTTTCACAAGATTGCCATTTTCACAATATTGATCCGGCCAATCCATGAGCATGGGAGATCTTTCCATCTTCTGAGATCTTCCTTGATTTCTTTCTTCAGAGACTTGAAGTTCTTATCATACAGTTCTTTCACTTTCTTAGATAGATCACACCAAAGTATTTTATATTATTTGTGACTATTGTGAAGGGTGTTGTTTCCCTAATTTCTTTCTCATCATGTTTATCCTTTGTGTAGCGAGAGGCCACTGATTTGTTTGAGTTAATTTTATATCCAGATAATGCATTGAAGCTGTTTATCAGGTTTAGGAGTTCTCTGGTAAAATTTTTAGAGTCACTTATTTATACTATGATATCATCTGCAAATAATAATATTTTGACTTCTTCCGTTCAAATTTGGATCCCCTTGACCTCTTTTTGTTGTCAAATTGCTCTTGCTAGGATTTCAAGTACTATATTGAATAGGTAGGGAGAAAGTGGGCAGTCTTGTCTAGTCCCTGGTTTTAGTGGGATTGCTNCCAGCTTCTCTCCATTTACTTTGTTGTTGGCTTCTGGTTTTCTGTAGATTGCTTTTATTATGTTTAGGTATGGACNTTGAATTCCTGATCTTTCCAAGACTTTTATCATGAATGGGTGTTGGATTTTGTCAAATGCTTTCTCAGCATCTAAAGAGATGATCATGTGGTTTTTATCTTTGAGTTTGTTTATATAGTGAATTACATTAATGGATTTCTGTATATTAAACCATCCCTGCATCCCTGGAATGAAACCTACTTGGTCATGTTGGATGATTGTTTTGATGTGTTTTTGGATTCGGTTTGCAAGAATTTTATTGAGTATTTTTGCATCCATATTCATAAGAGAAATTGTACTGAAGTTCTCTATCTTTGTTGGGTCTTTACATGGATTAGGTATCAGAGTAATTGTGGCTTCATAAAATGAATTGGGTAGAATACCCTCTGTTTCTATTTTGTGGAACAGTTTGAGGAGAGTAGGAATTAGGTCTTCTTTGAAGGTCTGATAGAACTCTGCACTAAACCCATCTGGTCCTGGCCTTTTTTTGGTTGGGAGACTATTAATGACTGCATCTATTTCTTTAGGTGATATAGGATTGTTTAGGTCATTAATCTGATCCTGACTTAACTTTGGTACCTGGTATCTGTCTAGATTTTGTCCATTTCCTTCAGGTTTTCCAGTTTTTTTTTTTTGTTGTTTTTTTTTGTTTTTTTTTTGTTTTTTTTTTTGTTTTTTTTTGAGTATAGCCCTTGGTAGAAGGATCAGATGATGTTTTGGATTTCCTCAGGATCTGTTGTCATATCTCCTTTTTCATTTCTGATTTTGTTAATTAGGATACTGTCTTGGTGCCCTCTAGTTAGTCTGGCTAAGGGTTTATCTATCTTTTTGATTTTCTCAAAGAAGCAGCTCCAGGTTTAATTGATTCTTTGAATAGTTCTTGTTGTTTCCACTTGGTAGATTTCACCCCTGAGTTTGATTATTTCCTGAAGTCTAATCCTCTTGGGTGAATTTGCTTCCTTTTGTTATAGAGCTTTAAGGGGTGCTGTCAAGTGG
>NC_034601.1:55189104-55190392 GCF_900095145.1 Mus pahari | reverse complement strand
ATTTCTTTCTTTATTTCTTCCTTGACCAAGGTATTATTGAGGAGAGTGTTGGTCAGTTTCCAAGTGAATTTTGGCTTTGTATTATTTGTGTTGTTTTTGAAGATCATCCTTAGTCCATAGTGATCTGATAGGATGCATGGGACAATTTCATTATTTTTGTATCTGTTGAGGCCTGTTTTGTGACCAATTAAATGATCATTTTTGGAGAAGGTACCATGAGGTGCTGAGAAGAAGGTATATCCTTTTGTTTTAGGACAAAATGTTCTGTAGATATCTATTAAATCCATTTGTTTCATAACTTCTGTCAGTGTCCATGTGTCTCTGTTTAGTTTCTGTTTCCAGGATCTGTCCCTTGATGAGAATGGAGTGTTGAAGTCTCCCACTATTATTGTGTGAGGAACAATGTGTGCTTTGAGCTTTACTAAAGATTTTTTTATGAATGTGGATGCCCTTGCATTTCGAGTATAGATATTCAGAATTGAGAGTTCCTCTTGAGAGAATTTTACCTTTGATGAGTATGAAGTGCCCCTCCTTGTCTTTTTTGATAACTTTGAATTGGAAGTCGAGTTTATTCGATATTAGAATGGCTACTCCAGCTTGTTTCTTTAGACCGTTTGCTTGGAAAATTGTTTTCCAGCCTTTCGCTCTGAGGTAGTGTCTGTCTTTTTTCCTGAGATGGGTTTCCTGTAAGCAGCAAAATGTTGGGTCCTGTTTGTGTAGCCAATCTGTTAGTCTATGTCTTTTTATTGGGGAATTGAATCCATGGATGTGAAGAGATATTAAGGAAAAGTAATTGCTGCTTCCTCTCATTTTTGTTTTTTGAGTTGGCATCCTGTTCTTGTGGCTGTCTTCTTTTAGGTTTCTTGAAGGATTGCTTTCTTGCTTTTTCTAGGGTGTAGTTTCTGTCCTTGTCTTGGCTTTTTCCCTTTATTATCCTTTGAAGGGCTGGATTCATGGATAGATATTGTGTGAATTTGGTTTTATCATGGAAGACTTTGGTTTCTCCATCTATGGTAATTGAGAGTTTTGCTGGGTATAGTAGTCTGGGCTGGCATTTGTGTTCTCTTATTGTCTGTATAACATCTGTCCAGGATCTTCTGNCTTTCATAGTCTCTGGTGAGAAGTCTGGTATAATTCTAATAGGTCTGCCTTTATATGTTACTTGACCTTTTTCCCTTACTGCTTTTAATATTCTATCTTTATTTAGTGCATTTGTTGTCCTGCTTATTATGTGTTGGGAGGAATTTCTTTTCTGGTCCAGTCTATTTGGAGTTCTGTAGGCTTCTTG
>NC_034601.1:55179880-55188578 GCF_900095145.1 Mus pahari | reverse complement strand
TAAGGGATTTTAGTGTTTCCACTTTCAAGGCTTCTAGCTATTTACCTGTGTTTTCCTGTATTTCCTTTTTAAAGTCCTCCTCCATCATCATCATGAGAAGTGACTTTAGATCCATGCCTTGATTTTCTGGTGTGATGGTATAACCAGGATTTGCTATGGTGGGAGTGTTTGGTTCTGATGATGCTAAGTACTTTGTTTCTGTTGCTTCTGTTCTTATGCTTGCCTCCTGCCATCTGATTATCTCAAGTGCTTGCTGCCCTCAATATATCTGATTGGAGCCTGTCCTTCCTATAATCCCAGCTGATTCAGGACTCCTCAGAGTCCAGCTTTCTCTGTGATCTTTTGATTGCGGGCTCCTGTGAACCTGATATCCTGGGTATGTCAGAGTTCTTGGCAGTCAAGCTCCTCTGAGACCCTCAAATATTGGTGTGACACAGCTCCTGTTATCCTGGGATCCTGTTGTCCTAAGATCCTGGGCGTGTTACTGTGCCTGGAAATGGTGTCTCCTTTGAGGAATATTGCATGGCTGAGAAGCACCTCAAAAAATGTTCAACATCTTTAATCATCAGTGAAATTCAAATCAAAACAACCCTGAGATTCCACCTCACACCAGTCAAACTAGCTAAGATCAAAAACTCAGGTGACAGCAGATGTTGGTGAGGATGTGGAGAAAGATGAACACTCCTCCATTTTGGGTGGGATTGCAAGCTGGTACAACCACTCTGGAAATCAGTCTGGCAGTTCCTCAGAATATTGGACATAGTACTACCTGAAGACCCAGCCATTCCACTAGGGGCATATAACCAGAAGACACTCCAACATGTAATAAGGACACATTCTCTACTATCTTCATTGCAGTCTTATTTATAATTGCCAGGAGCTGGAACAACCCAGGTGTCCTTCAACAGAGGAATGGATACAAGAAATGTCATACATTTACACAATGGAGTACTAGTCAGGTATAAAAAATAATGACTTCATGAAATTCTTAGGCAAATATATGTAATTAGAAAAGAGTATCCCTAGTGAGGTAACTCAATCACAAAAGAACACACATCCTATGCACTCACTGATTAGTGGATATTAGCCCCAAAATATGGAATACCTAAGAAACAATTCACAGACCATATTAAACTCAAGAAGAGGGAAGACCAAAGTGTGGATGCCTCAGTGCTTCCTAGAAGAGAGAACAAAATACGCACAGGAGGAAATATGGAGATAAAGTGTGGATCTGAGACCGAAGAAAAGGTCATCTAGGGACTGCCCCACCTAAGGATCTATCCTGTATACAGTCACCAAACCAGCATGCTATTGAGGATGCTGGGGAAGTGCTTGCTGACAGGAGCCTGATATAGCTGTCTACTGAGTGCCTCTGCCAGAGTCTGACAAATACAGAGGCAGATGCTCACTGCCAAACATTGGACTGAGCATAGGGTTTCCTGATGGAGGATTTGGAGAAGAGAATAAAGGAAGTGAGGGGGTTTGCAGCCCCATGGGTAGAGCTACACTGTCAACTGGCCCGAACCCCCGGAGCTCCTGGGGACTGGACCAACAACCAAAGGAGGGACACATGGCTATGGCCACATATGTGGCAGGGGATGGCCTTGTTATACATAAGTCGGAGGAGCGGCCCTTGGCCCTGAGTGAGTTCGATGCACAGGTGTAGGGGAATGCCAGAGAGGGAAGGTAGGAGTGGGTGGGTGGTAGAGAGGCAGGGGGAGGGAGGATGGCATAGGTGTTTCCAGAGACCTGTAACGGGGATAACATTTGAAATGTAAATAATGCAAATATCCAATAAAAGAAAAGAAAAAATAGCATATGCAATTAGCCTCAAGGAATCTGAAAGTAGAGTATCCTTGGGGACATACATCATTGGCTGTCTTCTTCTATATGGTATGGGACATTCTGACTCATAGCAACTCATTATTGTCTGATAAACAATATATTTCAGTTTGTGAAACCAGTAACTGTAGGACTGGAACATAAACAATCTGTTGTAGCTGTGGCATGGCAATTGTTGTGGGCTTCAGGATATTCAAGTAAGCCTGGTTGTCTGCTTATGAAGAATGTACCCATGTACTAGAAGAATTACAGTGGGAAAGAAGACATACAAATGCTTACCTCTGGGAAATGAGGATTGATGGGATACATGAGTGCTATGGAAACAGGAAACTGTGTAATTTAACTTCTTACCCATTCTCGAAACAAAAGCTGCATAATACTAATAAAAGACAATTAGAGTAATTAGTCCTTGATGGAGTGATTCTTATGAGACATTATAGATATTTGACTATAGTTGGTTGAGATTCTCCATGATCTCCAGATTCTGTAAGACAATAAATGCTGAAGAGACATCACTGAGATACCTAGACACAAGAGAAGTGGTGTTTAATGTTTAGTGAACTGGCATTGACAGCAGTGTGTTCATCATAGAGTTTCAAAAAGCTAGTTCATCAGGAGCCTGGATGGCATGGGTCTTTAGTGGGTTTATTGAGTCCCATGGTGGGATTGAATCATTTATTATAGAGTAGGAGAGGTTTTAGCTAATAGAAATGGTTTATAGAACAGGTAAATAGCATTTGCAAAAGACTAAAGCAATCAAAAAGGGATGAGAGAAGGGCAACACAGAAACAGAGGTCTGTGTTTTTCTCAAAGTCAAATGTGACAAGATTTGTCTTGAGCCAAAGTAACAACAAAAAAGGCAGAAAGCTGAATGTGTGCCAGTGAGTCTCTAAAAGGCTCTAAGGCCACAACAATATTTTTATATGTTGTGTAAATGATAAAATAATTCCTATACAATGATTAAGTTTGTCTTTGATGTGTTTAGTTTTTCTCCAGCATGCTGTACACATTTCTTCCTTGAAACAAAATAAACAAGGTAGTTTAAACAGTTTCCTCATCTTGAAGACCTTTCATGGCTAGATGAGGCTAAGGGAGAAACAAAGTCCACAATGTCAGACCAGAGCCTATCAGAACAGAGGAATCACCTAGTGCTAAAGGTAAAACAGTTAGATCTCAGTCCAACAAACAAGCCAGTAGTCGGCTCTCCTCATTAGTTCTTTATTATGCTTCTGCTTGCGTTCATACCTTGACTTTCCTAAACAATGGACTATGTGGGTTGAAAAGTTGAATCAATAATTAAGTGCCCTTGCCATTCTTTCAGAGAATCTGGGTTTAGTTCCCACCATCCATATCATACTTTACAACTCTGTAACCCCAGTTTCAGAGGCTTTCTGACATCTATAGGAACCAGGCACCTGGGGCACATGCATACATGCACAAAAAAGCCATTCTTATGCATAAATAAATAATTACTTGAAAAATAAGTAAAAAACAATGGACTATGCTTAGAATATGTAAGCCAACATTATCCAAACTTTGTTTTTGGTCATTATGTTTATGTTTAAGTTAAGATAATGCCATAGACTAATTTTATAGTTTATAGGACATGAAGACATTGGGCTGGACTTGTGCAGAATGTTCCTCTCCATTCTGTTTTATTATTTGTTTATTTTGTTTTCATTGTTGTTATTTTTTGTTGTTGAAAAGTACTATGTGAAAAAATGAATAACTGTTACATATATGGGTGCTGTATGCTAAGCTACCAAAATATAAGACAAGATTTGATCACCAGTAAAATAATTTCATGGTTGTGGATGTAGCCAACATATCTTCACTGACTTTAGAGCCATTGTCAGAAGAAGAAACTTATACTTGGCAGTGAATATCAAGGCAAAAAACTGGGACTGAAGATGTCATAGGTCCCGGTTGGGAGGACATTGCGATTATTTGATTAAGACATGAAATTTCCTTCTTACTGCCCATGGTTATATCCATAGAAGACTGTTGCTGTTAGCCTCTGTCAGGGAAGGAGAATATATATCTATAAAATCTGTGACTCAATACACACTCAAATAAGGAAGAAAATAATTGGAAATCTTCCGAGGTTAAGGGAAAATTATGGAAGAGGAGCAGAAATCATAAAGGAGTGGGTGTAGGTATTTCCTGTCATTTAAAGATTCTCTTTTAGACAGAGTAGTGAAGATCATTGGATTCAGGAAGCTGATGAAACTTCTAAGATCAGAAAGCTCAGAAAATTATATGTGAACAAGGACCCTCTAAAAAACATATGTGACAAATGTAATAAACAAGATGAGGCTGTCTAATAGAAGTTACTGTCGTGGAGATAAATACAGGGATGTAGCCGTTGTATTAATACCCATCTGGGACATGACTGAGTTCTACACCTACCTCTGAGTCACTCTTTTTATGTAATGCTGCACCCTGTAAATAACTCCAGTAAACCCATTAACTTGCCATGCCAGAGATGGATAAAATACTTCCATTGTCTATCATTGGACCATGCTGTGGTGGAATTTTGTGAGCATTGTGTACACATTGGTGTACTTTTTCCAAGAAAAATTATAGTTTTGGAGAGGGATTTACTACACTGGGGTGTGTCTTCTCAGATATACAAGAGATGAGAGGTACTTGATAGATGTTATCTCCTTTACAATTCTAATCTCTTAAGAATGATAGCATCTTACTTTGCATTACAAGGGAGGTTTTCAATTTCATTAACTATAACTGTCTATTGAGGGAAGGGTAGGATTTGTCAACCTAGCAGGATATTAATGCCATGCATGGGTGCTCAAGCCTACATATAAATCCTGAAACCAATCTGAGTGCATCCATGCCAATTAATAAGAAACTAATGAGTCTTAAATTATATCTGTGGTCTAATACACCAAGAGCTAGCTGTAAGATGTGGTCCCAGACTCTCACAAGTTTATATTTAAAACTCATTTAATAATCAACAACAACAACAACAAAAAGCAACAGTGGCTAACTTACTAGAACAGATAATTTTGGGGAGGGGGCTAGTGAGGTACTCTAATCCTAAAAATACATGTTATGGTCATAGCACATGGCCCTCTCAGAGGGGGGCCTCTGATGGTGAAAAGCTCATGTAAGCTGTTTTGACATAAAACTCATTAGCTATAAAGGGATAATTACAGGAGTTGTGGCTCACCCATCAGTAATAGCAGATGTTGCTTAAAAAATGTCCTCATTGTAATGAATTATTCAAATTTTCTATGGCTTGGTGAGTCTTTCCAATATATGTTTTAGCCTACACAATTTTATTGAAGACATTCTGTGACCTCTCAGTTATATTTTATTTGAACTTGACATGAGATATATATATATATATATATATATATATATATATATATATATNTNTGTGTGTGTGTGTGTGTGTGTGTGTGTGTAATATATTTCATGGATAAAGTTATCTCTTACTAGCATAGAGCCTGTAACTTATGGTTTACAGTATGGTGAACTTAGAATCTCTGTTGTATTATGGAAGGAAATATAGGAGTATAGGAGAAGATTGATCTGGAATTAATTTTACCAACAAATAAACCTAAGTTTGCCTAATGCAACTACATCTTTAGGATACACCACTTTTTTTTCTAGGTAGAGGGAGTTATAAAGACATCTGAAGCTTCAAGACCACCCTCCCACCACCAGTCTCCCCTGACAGGGGAGATAGACTCACTTGTTATATATGGTAGAGATGGTTCTTTCTTACCTAAGGACACAGTGTCTCAATTCTGAGCCTATGTTCAGGTATTCATTCTTCTATGGTTTCCAGTGCCCAGACAATGAAACAACACCTCACTACTGAGAGTAGGTATTCTAGAAGTCTTTGGGAACTGTAAAGTTTTTCAGACATTCCTGTGGAATCTTAAGTATAGTTAGTCATTTCATTCTTTCATAGCTGAATATGTAATTTACTTAAACTATTAAACGTTTATTAAAACTTTAAAGAGACAATAGCCAATTTCTCTAATCATGTTGCTCAAAAGAAAAAGAACCCATTAGCATATTTGCTGTGAAGTTGCTATAGAAATGATCTAATTTATAAAAATAATGAATAGATCTTTAGATATGGCTACCAGTCCTCAGGAGGTGGAAACAGGAGTATCAGGAATTCCAAGGTCATTTACAGCCACAGAATACATCAGAGAAAGTAAAAAAACAAACATACAAAACCAGATCAAAAGATCAAAAGATCAGTAACGATGCAATAACAACACAGTTTTGTTTTTATGGATATTACATTTAGAATTATGTAACCTATCTGTGCCAGTTGGTCCACTTTTGCCAGTTTAATTTCAACGGAGGCGTTAAGATAGTATGAGTAGAGAGATAAATAATAGCCATGGCCTGCATGGAACTCATGAGCTGTACTGGTCTCAAACCCTCAGGTATCTACCTGAGTTTCAGTGAAGAGATTAAAGACATGGTTTTGCAGATTTTGAGCTCTACATTTTTTTCATCATGTGTATTTCTTTAAAGAAAACAGTTATTAGGGAATTGAGAAACTGAATTCCACTTTTATGCATTATGTTTGTTTTGTAACCCTTTTAGTTTTTGTAATCATCAAAATTACATCATTTTACTTTTCCCATTTCAACCCTAACTTCCCATATTCTCCTTCTCCCTCTCTCTTTCTTTAATTGTTGTCTTTCTGTCTCTCTCTGTCTCTCTGTCTGTCTCTCTGTCTGTCTCTCTGTCTGTCTCTCTCTCTCTCTCTCTCTCTCTCTCTCTCTCTCTCTGTCTCTCTCTCTCTGTCTCTCTCTCTCTGTCTCTCTCTCTCTGTCTCTCTCTCTCTCACACACACACACAAACAAACACATACATAAGCATGTGCACACACATGCCTAAACACATAAATAAACCTACTGTAATGACTAGTGTTCTGTGTCAACTTGACACAAGCTGGAGTTATCACAGAGAAAGGAGCCTCCCTTGAGGAAATGCCTCCATGGGATCCAGCTGTAAGGCATTTTCTCAATTAGTGATCAAGGGTGGGAGGGTCCATTGTGGGTTGTGCTATCCCTGGGCTGGTAGTCCTGGGTTCTATAAAAAAAGCAAGCTGAGCAAGCCAGGGGAAGCAAGCAAAGAAATAACATCCCCCAGTGGCCTCTACATCAGCTCCTGCTTCCTGACCTGCTTGAGTTCCAGTCCTGAGTTCCTTTGGTGATGAACAGCAATGTGGAAGTGTAAGCTGAATAAATACTTTCCTCTCCAACTTGTTTCTTGGTCACGGTGTTTGTGCAGGAATAGAAACCCTGACTGAGATCCCTACTCAGTCTATCAATGTTAGCTGTACATATATAACCTCAGATATGACCAGTTGGCATTGGATACTCTATGTCTTTTTAATCTGTATTAATGTAAGGTTCAGAGAAGAAATGTAAGCTTTATATAGTAGATGGATAAACAAAAATGCATTGTCATTTATCTCTCCAATCATTCTTTTATTTATTACTTATTGTGAGAAAAGGTTTCACTTAGTAAACCACATTGACCTGCGATTTATTATGTCTTAACAAGCCACAATGGCCTTAAAATTGTAGTTCTTCTTGCCAAATGCTGAGATTACAGTCGTGAGTCACCATTCCCATATCTCACCTCGTATTTAAAACCAAAAATGAAAGAGGTTTGGAGAGTAGCTTGCTAATCAGCAACATGACCCAAACTTTGTTTTAGCTTTGACAGAATCTGTCCATGCTGCTTTAGGATGAAACAAAATTAAGAAATAAAACACATACAACAAAGACTTCAGGAGATTAAAAGACTGTAATGTAAGGGCATTTAAAGTATATGTTTCTGACTGGTATATTACAAGTTCTTTGATCAGGATAACCACAAAAGGCTTGGGAAGTGATTTTTCAAAGATATTTATCAATGTGAAATGAATGCCTTTGACATAATTCAGTGTTCATAATATCAAGGGCTTAATTCAATGTTATTTATAGGAAATGGGGTTGAAATAGAAGATTTAATTGTACTTGTATGAAGAAAATAGTGATTATATATAAGTGTATTAGCAGTATACCATTTTCATGGGAAACTCAAAGATTAAATTTGAATTCTCAACACATTATGTTCCATGGATTCTAAGTTTACTCTGTAAATCTGAACTAGTTAATCTTTTTCTACAATATTAAAGAAATATTTGAATATAAGACTAGAAAATATAACATTGTTATTAAAATATTACTGTTTGAAAATAACTTACCAAATGAGAAATAAAAATAGAACAATATACAGAGTGTTCAATAGAATAATATACAGAATGCTTAAATAAATATGTTAAAATAATCTCTATGTAGCAGTGTCAATAATTAAATAATAACAACTTAAATATTCAAGATTTGGCCCTTTAATGAGTAAGTAGTTCTGAAGCTGGAGAAGAACTTTGAGAAGTTAAGTAGGCTTTGAACAGTTCAGACTAAGAATGGGAAGAATCTAGAAACAAGAGCTGATACATAAGCATTTTCTTCTCTGTAGTCTTTAGTACTTCTTTACACTACATCCATTTCATGACATATTTTTTGAACTCAGATATTATATGTTATAATTACACAAACCCAGTGCACATTTTTCTAGGGTTATCTCCTTTTCTATCACACTGTATAAAATAAGACCTTAATTAACATGTTGTAATAGTCACAAATAATATAAAATACCTTGGTGTGACTCTAAGGAAGTGAAAGATCTGTATGATAAGAACTTCAAATCCCTAAAGAAAGAATTTGAAGAAGAGCTCAGAAGATGGAAAGATCTCCCATGCTCATGGATTGGCAGGACTAACATGGTCAAAATGGCCATCCTGCCAAAAGCA